>NW_009939862.1:7813-13591 GCF_000696875.1 Nestor notabilis
GAGGCTGGACAGAGCCTTGGGTGACATAGTTTAGTGTGTGGTGTCCCTGCCCATGGCAGGGGGGTTGGAACTAGATGATCTTGAGGTCCTTTCCAACCATGACTATTCTATGATTCTACAATAAGTAGTTTTCTACTTTTTCTGTGGCATAGTTTGGTTCTGCTCCCCATCCTCAGAGGAAGCATGTGAAGGCTGTGTGTGCTGGAGCCACTATTGAGCACTGCAGCATTGTGTGTGCATGCAGCAGCAGACCCACATGAGCCCGTTTGCTGGGGAGAGCACACACATGCATGTTTGTGCTGTGCAGGCTTTCCCCCATCCCCACATGGGCCACGTGCCTTCAGACATAGGCAGAAAATAGAGGCTGTGATGGAAGAGTGATGGTGTTGGAACTAATGAACCGGTGGAAGCAAAGTTGAATGAATCTCAGAGGTGCTGCATTCTCTCTGCAAGCTCTGTTCTTGCTGTAAGACCAGGTATTCACACGTGCTGATTTGGCCTCTTACCCATTCCCCTGGGGAACCCTTATTTGCGGAACAGATGCTTGGCTTCCTACTGAAATTTCAATACAGTAAACACCCTGAGGGCAAGGAGGAAGCACGCCTGCAAACCCCTCTGCACTCCTCCATCCTCTGCCTAGCAAACAAGGTATTGTCAGCAAGCTTACTGTGGGAAAGCCAGCCTGGCTTCAGAACACACAGGAGTAGCAAGGCAGAGCAGCAGCACGTGGCCTGGTGCCCAGCAGTAGGGCTGCCTCAAGCTGTGCTTCATTTCTTGTTTCAGCTGAATATCTCTGCAGTTTTTATTAATTGGTTGGTGGTTGGTGGCCAGCGAGGTGGGGAAAAAGGGGAGCTTGGGGTGCAGATGTCTGGAAGGCAAGTTACTACCCAGCCTCGGGCTATAAAAGGCTCGCATCCGTCTGCTATCTTTGCAGTGGCAAAGATCTCACTCATTCCCTCTGCTTCTACATGGAGTCTTTTGTTTTGGTCACCTCCTGCAGATTTTGATGTTTGCAGCCTTGGGCCTCTGCAGTCCAAGGAAGCTGTGAAAGAACCTTTGCTTGTAGTCTTCACCCTGTACTTGGAAATAGCTCTCTTTTCTGGTGTCATGCTAACCTGAGAGGTTCTGTGTCCTGCAGTTGCGTGGGGAGTTGTATTTTGGGGGGTGAACTGTTTGTCTTGCTTTGCATTAGGAAAGGTGATGCAGCAAAAACTGACCTGTGTCTGGGACTTGAGAGTGGTGGTGTTTGTGGTGTTATTTGAGCTGAGGGACCAGCTCTGCCAAGTGCAGTTAAGCCTCCTGTGAGGAGTGTGCTCCTCCAACAGCACTGGTACCTGTGTTACTGGTCTCCTTCCTCCCAAATGGTGGTCTTGTTGCCAGGAGCACAGAGGTCTGAATGCCTGGCTGGGTCTTTGTTGCCAGCCTGGCTTCCCTCTGGCCCTTGCCGGGAACAGAGGCTGCTGCCAGCTTCTGGCTGCTTGCCCAGTGAAAAGCAGCAGAATTGACCATGTGATTGTTAATGACAATCACAAGAGGAAGCTGCAGTCAGTTGTAATTGCACTAATTGGAACCATCACCAGGAGCGTGCTAAGAGCCGCTCTCCTGGGCTCAGCCTAGTAATTCTTCTAACTTAATGTTTCAGCACTTCCTCCACCACCCTGCACAAGGCAGACCCACCTCCCATGTGGACATAATTCGCGGTATAAAGGGAGCCGGAAAGTGTTATGTCCTGTGGGGCTGCTGCTTTATTTCTAGATGATGGTGTCCAGTGGAACTCCCCAGAGAGAATGAGGTGGGGCTGGTGCCAGGTACTGGAGACTCTGTGCTACACAGCACTTTGCTTGCAGTCTTGAATCCTCCCTCCGTCAGAAGACAAGAAGGGTCAACCTTGGCAAAGCAGGAACTTCCTGGGCTCTGAAAGTATGGGAGTGGGAAGCAAGTGTTCAGCTGTCCTCAATGGCAGTGTCTGGGGAGTAGCAAAGTGTGTGTTGGGAGGGGACCATGGGGCTGGTGCAGGCAGCTGACATATTGCCTCATCCTGCCTTGTGAGTTTGGAGCTAAGAGACTCTTTTTCCTCCTATGCTGACTTAGAGATGACAGCATAATTCAGGTGAGAAGAGACCTCAGCAGTTCTCTGTGTAGGCAGGGTCAGCTTTGAGAGCAGGGCTTAGGGTTTCATCCAGGCAGGTCTTGAAAACCTCCAAGGTGGGAGACTACGTAGCCTCTCTGGACCCCTGCTCCAATGCTTGATTGAAGAGGAAGAGGTTTTTCCTTATCTGGTCTGAACACATCTTTATAGTTAGGCCTGTTGTTTCTCATTCTCCCACTGAGCACCACTGATAAGTGCCTGGCTCTGTCTTCTCAACTTCCTTGTAGGTACTGACAGATTGCTATGAGGTCCCCCTGAAACCATCTCTTCTCTCAGGCTGAACAAGCTTTCCTCTGCCTTTCATTACAGGACAAGTGCTTCAAGCCCTGAGTACCTTGATGGTCCTTTACTGAACTCATGCTAATTTGTCCATGTCTTTCCTGCATGCAGTATTCATGGGAACTAACAAATACCGGTACAAAGGGTTAGTCATTTCCCTTAGTCTACTGGCTGTGTTCCTCTAATACAGTGTAGGGTGCTGCTAGCTGCCTTTCCTGCCAGTGTTTGATGTTCATTGTGATGTCTACCAACCTTGGTTATTTCCAGATGAATAGTGGGAGAGCCGAGGATGATCCTGGAGGCACTTGGGCAGAGCCCTGGGATGTCTCAGTACATGTTTCCTTCTACTGCCTTGGCATGGACGTTGCAGGGGTGTTTTCCCCCAGAGGGAGGAACTGCAGCCTTCTAGTGAATCTTCAGTGGTACCATCCAGGCCACAGGTGATGGAGTTTGGTATCCATGGAGAATTTCAGCTTTAAGGTAGGTCAGGAATGAAGATCTTGGGCTCTAGAAACCAGGTTGGGGGAAAAAACGGGGACTGGAGATCTCAAGGCTCTAATCCTCCTAGGGAGGAAAGAAAACAGGCATGGGTTTAGAAATTTTGTGCAGTTTTGGAGTTAGGGCTGGCAGCTGGAGTCAGGACTGAAGCAGGAGGACTTGGCTGCAAGAGCACACAGCACGCTGCTCTGTCACTGTGCCAGCAGCGCTGACAGTTACTTGTCCAGGCTGTGAGCCAGGCGCAGGCTGGTCTTGCTAGTAAGCTCTGCAGGCGGGGATTGAATCTCAGGTTTGGGTTATGTACAGCAGGTCCTGAGCCTCCCCTTGGCCTGTGCGTATCCTGTGGAGATTGATGCTGGTCCTGACCATCACTCTCTGTGGGAGAATGAATCCTGCAAACCCAAGATAGCTTCTGCCCTGGAACACAGGTCTTTGGCTTCGTTCTGACACTGATGAAGTTCTCCCACATGCTCTGTCTCTCCCCAGGCACTTGTCCTGAACCTGCTAGGGCCTCCCCCCATGGTCACAGCATCTGACCCACATCTGCAGGGTAGGGATGAATTCCCCTTGTAGCTCTGATAGTCATGGGCATGTGTTCTCTTGGATTCAGCAGCCTCATTGTCCCATTAATACTTAGATCAGAGACTGCAGCTGCACTCCAACCCAGGCAGTGTGGTGAGGGGAGGAAACAGGCACTGGCAGTCTGATGGACCTCAGTGTGGGCAGTAGGGACAGCGTGAAGGAAAAAGAGTACATGTGGGGAGAGGGCTTGGGGGGAGTATTGTTGCTATCTCTCTTTGCATGAGCCTCACGGGGAAGGGAGGCATTGCTACAGCCAGGGGTTACCCTGGCCAAGCCAGCAGCCATGCCATGTAGTAGTTCTGCTTCTTGTGGGTTTGGGCAGAGGCAGGCCCAAACTGGGAAGCACTGATGTTCCTGGGTCGGTCCTAGTTGCCAGGTAAGACCAGTGGCTGCTTGTAGACTTGGAGTGCCTGGGGTTCCTGCTGCAGTCTAGTCACATGGTGACGTCGTGCAGAGAAGCTCCCTGTTTCCTTCAGGTATCAAGGATGCATCCATATGCAGTGCTGTCTGTAGCTTCTGCCTGCAGTTTAAGAGATTTTTAAGGTCTGAAGTGACCATTCATTTATGTAGAATCCCTATGTAACTCCAAATAAGAAATACCTTTATTCTGTTTGGCTGTAATGAACTCAGTGTCTCTCAGCTGATGTATCTTCCATGACAGGGTGGAGGACGCGAGGAGGCAGAGCAGATGGCACTTCTCAGGTAGCATGGCCCAGTGCCGTGTTTCCTGTTTACAGTTTGCTTGCCTACAGGCTCCAGCCTCATTTATTAACAAAGTTAAAGAGTTCTTTCACACCAAGTATTTTTTCTGTGTGAAGTGCTCATAATCAAATCGCCTCTCAGGCTTCCTTTTTGGTGAGATAACAGACTGAACTCTTTCATTCTGTCCCTGGCAAGTGTTTTCTCCAGCCTCCAATCACATTTGTAATTATTCTTCACATCCTCCATTTTTTCTAAATCCTTTTAGAGATGTGGGCATCATGTCTGACTCACAGTGCTGTGCAGGGGGAGTCTTGCCAGCCTGCTCCCACTCGTTGCTTCCTATCCATGTGTCCAAGCTTGCTACCAGCATATCCCCTACTGAGGGTGTGCAGGAGGCAAAAGGTGTTCTGTGTAGAGCAGAAAGGACTGTGATGTGGTCCCATTTAAGACTAATTTCCCCTCTACTTGATGCTAGTCCAGGTAGGTGAACCCTCTTGTCATCATGCACTGAGGTTCTTCCAAGGTACGGTCCCTACGGGTCAGCAGTTATTGCAGGATAAAAGACCAAGGAGCAGCATTTTTTTGCTGGGAATTGTATCTACCACTATCCTTTCCCTATCATCACAACACTACCCCTGGATCAGCCACCTTTCATACTTTCACATCACCCCCTGAAAGGCAAATAAAGGGAGGATTTGAACAGAGAAGGGGGAGAAGGCAGATGGCTAAGAAGGGTGGAGAAACACAAAACAAGGAATGTGGATGGTTAGAGATTGGAATCACAGAATGGCTGAGGTTGGAAGGGACCTCTGGAGGTCAACTTGTCCCAACCCCCTGCTCAAGCAGGGCCATGTACAGATGATGGCTTTAAGTATCTCTAAGGATGGAGACTGCAACCTGTCAGGACAACCTGTGCCAGTGCTCAGCCACTCTCACAGTGAAAAAGCATTTTCAGTTTGTGCCCATTGCCTCTGGTCCAGTCACTGGGCACCACTGAAAAGAGCCTGGCTTTGTCCTCTTTTCACCCACCCTTCGGGTGTTTATATACATGGATAAGATTCTCCCCACGTCTTCTCCAGGCTGAACAGTTGCAGCTCTCACAGCCTTTCCTCATAGGTGAGGTGCTCCAGTCCCTTCCTAATGTTTGTGTCCCTTTGCTGGACTCTCTCCAGTATGTCGATGTTTCTTGTACTCTGATTGTGGCCTCAGCAGTGCTCAGTAAAGAGGAAGGATCATGTTCCCTGACCTGCTGGCAATACTTTACCTAATGCACCCCAGGATATCATTAGCCTTCTTTGTGACAAGGGCACATTGCTGCCTTGTGTTAGCTTTGACTCATAGCTCATTGAAGTGCAGGGGGTGTGCAGCTGGAGAGCATGAGTGCAAGAACTTGCCCTGTCTAGCATTGCTGGAGGGTTTGCTGACCCACACTAGTATAAGTAGCCTTACTACCTCATCTTGAGCTTTCCAGCCTGGCAGAGCTGGTTAATTGCTTTATCTAGCAGAGCTCCTTGCATTAGCAGGCAGTAATTGGCACCTTTGTTAAAGAGCCTGGTTTCAATTCCTGC
>NW_009939862.1:13622-16037 GCF_000696875.1 Nestor notabilis
AACTCCAGAGCGGGGAGATGACATGGGAGAGGAGCAGTAATGCTCTTGTTTACTCTCTGCCTTCCCACCAGGTGCTTCTCTTCCCTAAAGGATGAAGCGTTTTTTGCATTTCTTGCTTGTGCATTGAATCTGCAAAACCACCAGCAAGGGCTGCATGGCAAGCCTCATGGTGTGCCTCTAGGGAGCAGAGGGAATAGGCATAGGTGGCACGGTGCTCAACTCTGTTGTTCTTCATGCTTCTTACAGCAGCCTCTACTATAAACCCTACATTGAATAGTGGGGTAGCAAGGTGTGGGCAGGAATTGGTCTTTGTAGATGGTGGAGCTCTCCCAGCACCATGCAACAACAGTCCCGAGAGCTTTCACAGACTTTCCCCTTAGCTATACATCTCTCTTTGGCTTCCACTGCATCAGCGCTCCCTTGTGTGCTGGGCCCAGCCCCTTTTTGCTGCCATTCATCATTTTTGATCCAGTAAGTTGCAGCACGGTTAAAATGCACAGGGAATTGTTTTCTGTGGTTTAGAGCCATGAGCCTCTGACTACAGAGCGAGTAGTGCTCCCTCCTGCAAGCTTTGCACCAGGGGCCTTGTCAGTCTGTGAGGAAGCAGCTGTCTGGGGCTACCCTTTCCAAGAAAACTCCCTAGTTTAGTTCATAACGGGGGTCAAGGGACAGGTTTGGAGGGGCTAAGTCAGAACATTTGAGCTTCACTGCTGTGCTGTGGGGAGAGTTTTATGCCTGATGTCTGGGAGAGGGAAGCACTGAGCAGGTTGCCAGGGCAATCCATTGTGCTACGGAAGTAGAGCTGGGAGTCTCAGGACCTTCAGCTGCCTGAAGGACTGATGCAGAAAGTAGGTAGGAACCCTAACGTGAGGAAGCAGGGATAGATGGAGGTCCTCAGCACCAAGTGAGGACAGTGGAATGAGGAAGAGGGCATGGGTGGGTGGCGCAAGTGCAGAGGGCTTGCTACAGGCAGCTGGGGAAAGACTGCTGGTGCTCGCATCTGAGGGATGCTGTAGTTGACTTTCCAGTGGCGGGAGAAGTCCTGCTTGATGCTGCAAGTTAGGTGGCTCTTGTAAGATAGCCATTGCTAATAGCAAGGTCCAGGACTGCTGGGAACAGGCACCAGCAATGCCTGGGGAGGCTGGCTGCAAGCAACTGCAGCATACAGCCCTGGGGGAAAACACAGCTTGTCTGAGGTAGCCACTGTTGCCCGGCCCTGAGAATGGCCCTCCTGAAGACAGTGAGGTTATTTACCACACTGATCTGGATGTGTTTCTGTGCCAGTCAGTCCCTCTTCGGTCAGTGGACTCTGCTGCATCTGTGCAGCTTTTGCTTTTTTTCTCCCCAGTAACCTGGAGGCAAAGGCTGCATGTGTACCACAGTGCTTCACCTGTGTCGATGTGGGGCATCATTGCGATGGGCATATAGGGAGCATGGCGATCACTGCATGGTTCACTTCCTTCTTTCTCTGTGTGTCTGTGTTCTTGAAAATGTAGTTCTAGCTGGTCTTGCAGCTCTTTGGACCTGTCTAATGGGTTTAACACTGGATGTAAGCATTGCTGCATGACTCCTGTCCCACAGTTGAGTCTCAGAGTCCTGCCTTGAACAATAATAAATTCCAGATCTAAGCTGCTCTGCCTGCACTGCTGATGCATTTCAGCTTTCCTCTCTTCCCTGTTTTTTCAAGCTGCAGACTACTGGGAAAAGCCTGTGAGAGGCCTAGAGTTCTGTTCTCCTGCTCTGGGGCACAGTGCAGCAGCCATTCTGCTGCCCTGTATTTCCAGCGCTTGCATAAGTGGCAGGAGTAGGCACAGAAAGAGTTAAACAGTGCTGGAGAAAATGGTATTTAATCCATTGCTGTCTCTTCTTGCACACCTAAGGAAAAGGCCTCCCTGTTGGAAACAGTGCCTCTCAAAAATGGAAATGCAGGATGGCTGGGGATTAGGGTGCCTATCGCTGGAAATGGGTTTCTTATCGTCTGTCTGAGCTGAATTGGTGGGACAGGCTCTGAAAATTGAATTGCCTTTCCTGTTTCTTTCTCTGCCATTACATCCTCCTGTGCTCTAGCTTTGCATGGGCCTTCCCAGACTCTGGCCTCCCTTGTCCCCATTCTCAGTAGAGCAGGGGCTGCCTCCAGTGGGGTGCATGTCTGCAGAGAGGGACTGTCCCAGCTGGAAGGAGAGCAGGACTGGCTACATCTGGGAAGATCAATCCTTTGGATCCTCAAGGCTAGGAGGATGTAGCCCCTCTTTCCAAGCTTCCTTCTGACCTTGTGAGGACAGTGGTGGTCTGCAAGGCCTGGTTGAAGACAGCATGAGTGAGGGTATGAAATGATCAGAAGACATCAGGCACAACTGGAAATGAGAGCTGGTGATGAGGAGCTGGTGGCAAGGCATGGGGATGCAGAGGGAAAGA
>NW_009939862.1:16068-23228 GCF_000696875.1 Nestor notabilis
CAGGCCAAGGAGAGATCAGGTTAAGCACATCAGATCAGGAATGAGAATGACTCTGTGAAACTGGGAGCAGCCTGAACCCTGGCTCCCTGCTGTGTCAGGTGGAGGCACCTCTTTCCCACCGGTGCTCAGGCTCTGCCCTAGGATGGCCAAGGTGGCTCTTTCATGTCCTCCTCACAGTCTCTGCTTGTGGTTTCAACCACAGGGGTGTCCAGGCTGTCAGTGGGTGCCCAGGCATAGTGCCAGGGATTTCTTTTAAGGTTTTTGTTTCAGAGTTTGGTTTGTGGATAATTCTGTTTTACTGAGCTTTATTTTACCATAGGTTGCCAGAGCCTGATTTTATCCTTGACTCTGTCACAGTATGGCTTTTTGGAGGGATTTCCCTTCTCTGTTAAGTTACATGTGAGCCATAAGCACAAGAGATGCCGAGTTTATACCTGTCAATGGCATTTCAGTGTACCAACCTGCAGTCGTGGTGCTGCTCCAATGCACAGCTGCTGCTTTTGATTCTTCATCTGCCAGAACACACTGAGTTTGAAAATTAAAAAAATATTCAGGATTGAGATTATTTTTTTTTTTCCTGCTCTTACAGAGCTTCCATTCATGGTTAATGGAAGCTGAAGCAGAGCTCTCCTTCAGAACAGCCCCTCTGCACTGAGCTGGAACACAAAGTAGTTGCTGGCCACTGGGCAAAGTACCAGCCAAGGGCCTGGTTTCTCTGGCAAGAGCAGGCTGTACAGGGATGTATGCCCTGCAAGAGTGGAAGTCCTCCCTTCTGGTTAGGGTGCTGTTCTTGCCCTCTGCTACTGAAGGACTGACTCAAATTGCTGACAAATCATGGGGAAGACATTACCTTTAATTATCCAAGTGCTTCCTCACATACTTGAGAGGCACTGCAGCCCAGTCTAGCCACATCAGAGGGGTAGGGACCCTTGATTTCTGCAGCAAAGGAAATAAGGGACAAAGGCATTGTGTTATTTGAGGACCTGTTAAAGAGCTAATTCCTGCCTTGGGATGCAGATTTGCTCATTGATCCCTAGCAGCATCCACACTTGCATGGGAGGACACAGTGGTTTGTTATGGGTGGTAGGCTCAACCTGACATCGTGACCTGGAAAGCGGAGACAGGGATGGGGGCAGCAGTGACAGCCACAGAGCCATCCTTAATGCAGTTTTGGGAAGTTTCTTTGTTTCAGCCCTGTGTGCTTGTGCACAGCCTCAGATCTGCCCATGGCCCCATGCCTGGGGAATGGAGCTATGGAGTTATCCCAGGTCTATTTTGCAAGGGGCTGTTTCCACAGCTCCTTAGTGTCCAGGTCCACCTGCACTCTGACACAGGAGCAGTCTTGGAGCAGAGCTGTCCCTGTGTCACCTTTGGACATGAAGTCATCCAGCTGGCCACAGAAGTGCCTGACCTGGATGTGTATTTTGCCCTATGGGGCCACCACAGCCCCGTGGTGTGGTCAGGTGTTTAACATTTTATCCAAAGCAACTTCTAACCCATTTTGGGCTAAAACTGATAAATCAAGGTGACTTTGGGGAGAGAAATAATTCCTTTTGTAGGATTTGCATAATCCTGGCTGGTGATATGATAATGGTGTTTGTTAAAGACAGAACTCAATGAATTAATACTGTTAAGTTACTGCTGCAAAATGCAAAGCAGGTAATTTACTGTGGGTACAAGGAAGAGTGCGATACAGCAGGCACAGCATCAGGCACAGCCAGGGTATAGCACAGTCAGAAACAGTTAGCCCTTGTACACTGCTTGACTGTGGCTGGAGGCTGTGCTGAGCTTGTCCAGGGGAGGATTACCTGTTTCAGCCCCTTTCCCTGCTGTCTCTGTGGGGTTGGGAGCTGCTTTGTCCCTCCAGATCATTCCAGAGAGCCAGCAGTGCAGGGCCAGTCCCTGCTGGAGGAGGGACAAGGTAGCTGTGGTGACATGCTGGTGCTGAAGGGACCTCCTGGTACAGAGGTGCCCTGGGGGTTTGCAGTGGTAAGGAGATAGGCCCTGGCACTGTGCTTCATGCCACCGCGGCCACCCACAGCAGCCAAAAGACTTTGATGCCATTCAGCCCCCAAGAGGTTTTCCTCCCACTGTGAGGAGTGAGGGCCCTGTAAAGGACCAGCCTGGACACCTGCTGGCTCCAACCCCAGTCCTCAGCTTTCACCTTGTGCAGCCAGGCTCAGCTGAGGGAATGGTGCTGCAGGACAAGCAAGGAGAAAGACTTGGTATGAGGCTGAGGGGGACAGAGAGTCTTGGGAAAGGAGCACTGGTGCTTTGCTCATTCCCTGGGCTGGTGCTACAGTTCCAAAGCCATCCTTGCCTGCCAGACCCCACTGGAATCCTAATACACCGTTACCTCTACAGCTCCACAGCTCTATCAGAGGGAGATGCTGTGTGGCAGCCAGAGCAGGATTTCAAGCTAACTGAATTCTGTGTCTCTCTGGTTTCCCATATAGGCAGACAACAGGGATTAACACACTGTTTCTGAGGAACAGAGGATAGCTTCAGCAAAGGACTTTTTTGGACAGGCTTTTGAGGTGGAAGGGCCCAAAGCAGTGAGTTCCCACTCTGTGGCACCATGGCTATCCAAATCGCTTGTGCTCTTCCTAAATCTTTGAACCAAGTGCAGTCCCCTTCCCAGGGAAGGAAACAGCTCAAACTCCGCCTGAGCAAGCCTGACAATGGTCTCATCTCTCCTGCTAACTCCATGTGGGGGAACCAGACAAGGAAATCAAAGAACTGGCGACTCCTGCATGGAACCAGCCAGCCACCTGAGTCTTCTCCCTTTCCCTCTTCCCTTCTCAGGCTTAGCTGCTGGCTGGGAGCAGCACATATTTGAACCTTCTCCCTTCCCCCAAGTTCCTAGCCTTGGTTTAGAGCCTGTCAGGGCAGGAGCAGGATGCACCTCATTAACGCAGATTTATTCCTGTATAAACATTTCATTCCTTTAATTGCAGAGCAGCCGTGTTGCAGGCAGCAGTGGTAATGGCTCCATTTGCACTGGGTGTTGAGGCAGTGCCAGCTGTGTGAGCCTGACGCACTACGTGTGGCACATGGCTGAGCGCACACACAGTTATGTGACACGTTGTGGTGGCTGCATGTAGAAGTGTGTGCTGTGCAATGCAGGATCTGCCAGTCTAGGTGAGTGTGTGGCCCTGAGCACAAAGCTATCCAGCAGGTCTGTGGTTTCATAGAATCAGGGAATTATTTGGGTTGGGAGGGACCAGTAGGGCCAGGGAGTGATTCCCCCAAGGAGACCTGGGATGTGGCCTGTCTGTTCCTGCCCTTGTCACTCCTCTTGGCACTACCAAAATGCCATCATCTCCCAAAAACTCCTTGACAGCCCCTTCCTGGCAAAAGACCAGCTCCCAGGCCCAGCTCAGCCAGGCATCAGTGCAGGGGGGTGCACCCAGTCAACAGTGGCTGCTGGGCTCTAAATGCAGGAGCAGCAGGTACTTGCCAACTTGCTGCTGCAGTTCGTGGTCTCTGTTCTCCCACATGCTCATCCAAATGTTAATTTTATGGATGCTTTTATAAATCTTGAAGCTTTCCCCTATCCATGGGCTACATAGATTTCATTTTATTGAAAAGTGGCACTTCTGGCCTTTGGTACCAGCCTATACTGATACTCTGAGACTCATAAAAACTGTGGGACCGTATTAACTCATGATTACTCTGCTGCTCCTTTCTGTACCTCTTTCTGTGCCGTCTGAAATCCTAGGATGTTGAGTAGCTGCCTCAGCTGCTGGCAGAGCCACAGGCTTGGGACAGCAACAACCAGAGCCAGTCTCCCAGCTAGAATAACTACATGGTTTCTAAATCGTGAGCTGCTCTTCTCCTGCTCGCCAAGAAGATGGTGGGTCATGATCACCTTTCTGTTAGATCTGGCAATCTGGAGAAAAGCTTGTATCCCACCTCTGAGACCCTTCCATGTGTTCTGAACAGGGGACACCGGCAAGTCTGCCAGCCACACAGTGTATTGATTTGCCAGCCTGAAAGGAAAGGCATTTCTGTGCTCACTGTGAGACAGCCTTGCTGTTGACAAGTCTGGAAGAATATGTTTAGGTCATTCCATCAATGTAAAGGTTAAATGTTTAGCTGCAGCTATTGAAAACAAAGCAACTGCAGCAGCAGCAACAACAACAGCAAAAGAATTGGATGGATTTTAGAATCAATGTCTGGATTTAAGATTTGCATCTAAGCACTCAGCAGGTATAGTGCACTTGTTCTTGCTGGACAGAGCTGCCTCACAGCACTTCCCCTGTGAGCAGCGGTGCAACAGCTCAGCCCTGCTCCACTCCAGCTCACAGCTTTGCAACATGCATTGCTGGACTCCAGTTTTGCCTGGGGATTTTGAAGAAGCCCTGATGTTTTAAGGCATGGCCATACAATTTCTGCTCTCTGCTGATTAAGAGGGCCTCTTTATGTTGTAGCCTTACTTTTAGGCACTCAACATCTGCGAGAATGCCAGTGACCTACTCCAAGAGTTATCTGAATATAGGTCTTTCGTTAAGTAAATAGGAGTCTTTTTTTTTTCTACCCTGCACCTGTCCTGTTTTGGTAAATCAGTAGATTTTTCATACACTTAACTCATTGTTTTGCAAAACCCACTAAGTTTATATTTTAGTGTCATAAAGCAGGTTGTCTTTTGGACAGCATTGCTCACAGCTTTCATGACTGCATAACAACTTATAATATGCATATCATTAACAGAAAAAACTAAAACCTCATCATGATACGATATGTTTAACAGTCCCATAATGCCTGAATTCCCTTTTCCCATCATGTTTGTGGGCATGTCACAGCAACTATCCTGCTGCCTGGCCATCATCTCTGGAGTCAGGCTCACTCTTTGCAGTCCTGTGCCTCAAAGACCTGGCAAGGCACCAGGAAACACTTCTTTCAAGACACGGGCAGAGGTCATGCTCCATGTGTATTCTTCTCTGCATTCTGTCTCTCTGCATGCCTTTTCTCATTGCCCTGTCTCGTGAGGGTTGGAGCTCTTGTTGGCTTGGCCTGCCTATGATGGGGCCCTTTGTGTGCTTCAGCTGTGCTCCAGTCACACCCTGCCAGATGAGGAGCCTTTGTGTGCTCAGGAAGAGTGGTTCAGTTTATAGCCCTGATTGCAGCATCCAGAGAAGCACCAGGTGCTCAGAGCCCCATCCTCCATGCCCAAGGCCAAATCTTTGCTCCATGCAGGAGGCAGTGGCTCCTGGCAGCACCCATGTGAAAGCTGGCAAGGGGCTGTTCTGACCAAGTCTAGGTGCAATGGCTGCCCTGCAGTGGCAGCTGGCACCTCCTTTGGGATGGTGCTGGGTGCTGGCATTAGGTGCTGATCTGTGCAAGCTGCCCTCTATGCTCTATCACTCTTTCTCTGTTGGTGTCTGGCAGTTGCTGTCCCTGTGAGATGAGTGTATGATCCACTACAGTCCACAAGCCCCAGTGATGAGAGGAGCACAGCAGACCTATCCACTGGGGCACTTCATCACAAGGCTCAGTGGGGAGCAGCCATGTGACTGCTGGCTCATAAACTGAGCTCCAGTGTGGTGCCTTGGCTGCCCCAGGCTGCTGTGCATCAGCCCAGCCACAAGCTGCAGTGCTTGGGTGCAGGCACACAGTGAGCGCTCCTGTCCCAGCTGAGCCATCACTCGAGTAGCAGCAGCAGATGGATGTGGAAAGCCTTTAAATTCAGCAAATGATCAATACTAAACTGATCTGGAGTCTCTTATAAGATTATCCCAGCCTCCTGCATCTAACTGTAAAAAAAATCACTCAGCACGTAAGGAATGCAGCAGACCCCATTTAGGATGCACAGAGACAGAGTAAGTGACTTCACAATTGTTTCTTGCAGTAAATTCATCCACTTTACATTTGGTTTTATGGCTACCCCCTCTCCATGTCCCTGCCTTGGTTCCTTTCTACCAGTTTCCTTCTCCAGTCCTGAAATTCCCATGTTGGGTAGTTTCTGTCATCATGATTTCCTTCCACACACACATGTGTGCTTGTACATACACACAGACACAAATCAGTCCCAGTCCAACTTTTGCTGGTTGCTGTGCCAGGGAGAGCATTCTGGGGTAGAGATGATGGTGTTTCACTGTTCAGCATCTGCAGAACTGAGCTGGCCTCAGGCTGGGCCCTGGCCTGGCTTTTGCCACTTTGTTCTCTGCCTCAGTGCTTCTTTCCCATGGTGCCAACATGCAGAACTATTTGAAATGCATTAATGATGCTAATAGTATTTCTACGCTAAGTAGTAATAGCATTTGAACAAACTCTGTCTTCGTAACATGAGTTACCAGCCTGCCAGCTGTGGAGCGTGGCTGCAGCTGGCACACAGCAAGTGGCTCTGGCACAGCAAAGCTGCTCGGGCACGGCACTGGGCTGCACATCCTTCCCTGGTGCTCAGCGTGGCACAGTCAGCCAGGAGGGACGAGGCAGCAGCTGGATGGGACCTGGTGTGTGGGACATGCCACATCTGGGCTGGGGTGTCTGGTGGGCTCTGCCCTGGTCGCACACTTGCCAGTGTGGACTCTGCTGGGCTCGCTGAATCATTGCTCACGTGTCAGTGCAGGTCACTACAGCTAAAAACAGGTTGACAGGAGTCCCTGCCACGGGATGAAACTTCTCTGGCCACATCAGCTGTGGCAAGACAGTTACGTTCATGTCTGAAGCCCTTGGCAGCATGCTGGCTTCTGAGGCATCCTGCTTCTGGGTAGTTCTGTGGAAAATATCAAGTACAAATTGGCATGTGTCTCAGCTGAAAGTTGTTGGAGTCTGGGAGAGTGTCAGGAGTAGCATCACACCTGCTTACCCTGCCCCTGTTCTGCTCCAGGCAGTTGCTCCTGGCTGCTCTGGAGACACAACATGGGCTAGGAGGACTCTTGGGCCAGACTTCTGCTGCTCCCCATGGAAACCATTTTGATTGTGACTGGAGCCTTGCAGACACCTTCCCGGGGAAGGGGGATGGCTCTGGTCTGCTGGTGGTGCTCTGATCCCACCTCTAGTTCTGTCCACCTGTGATCACTGTGAAGGGCAGGAGAAATCATGGTGACTGTGGTCTGACGCAAACTGCATCTTCATGAATAGATCCTCTCTTTCAGGTGTTGCACTGCTGTCTCCACTGGCTCTTTTAAACCTCTTTCCAGCAACACCGCCGGGGC
>NW_009939862.1:23259-25390 GCF_000696875.1 Nestor notabilis
AGGTGACCTTTTCAAGAGAAGTAATCCCAGCATCAGATGGTATTTTGCATGCTGTCCCCTTGGGATCTATTAACTATAAGCCAAATCAGAGTTATTCTAACCCTCTGCTTAGAGAGGTGCTGGCAAGGTCCCACCATCCAGGAGTCAGAGGCTGCTTAGGGAGTTACAGCTCCAGGCCAGAACCCCTGGAATGCCTCACGGGCATTTCTTGCAGTGCATCTCCAGAGCACCTCTGGGGCTGTTGCAGGTAGGGTGCCACAGGCACAAGCTGCTCTGCCAGTTTCTGACCACCACTGCTCCTGGCACAGGAATCTGTCTGCAAATGGGCTGACCCTCCATGAGGTGTGAGTACAAGGGCCCCAGTGTGCTGGGCATGGAGAGGGTTATACTCCCAGCAGGTCCAGGTAAGCACCTGCACATCTTGGGCCATCTCCCTAAGGGAGCCTCCACCTGCCCTTGGCCTGAGGTTGCCTGTTAGGTCACATCAACAAAGCATGGTCCCTAACGTGGATCCCAGCCAGGCGGGTGGGTAGTGAGGTGCCTGCACAGCCCTGTTGGCCCTCACCAGTCTGCTGGCTACTAGCGAGGGAAGGGGATGGAGGGGCACAGGGCAGGCACCAGGCCTCGCTGCAGTCTCTGGAGCCAGTCCCTGGAGCAGAGCACTCTGGATCCCCCTGCAGAGGACAGCTGGTGGCACTCAGCACCTCTGAGGACATCCTCAAGGCTCTGGGTTTGCTTTCCGTTCAAGGTGTGTGCCTTAGCTTGTCCCCACATGCTTCCTATGGGTTTAGGCATGCAGTGCCCATGGGGCTTGTTGCTGACAGTCCCCCTGTGCCACCAGACAGCAGCCTGTGGGTCCGTGGCTGCACATGGCCACGTCAGGCTGAGCTGATAGGCTTGGCATGAAGTAAGATGAACGGGCTGAGGTTGGTAAAAATTATTCTAATTTATACTCTGCTGCTTTGTGGAGCTTCCCAATTAATTCTTTCTAGATACATAAGTAGGCCACATGTTTGCTTTGCTTCAAATATAATAAACATCACACTCTGTTGCCTGCTTTTGGTGCTGGTTCCTGTCAGAGCATTTGCCCCTGTGGCTAATTCGTCACCTCCCTCCCCAGCTCCTGGGACCCAGGCAGGGCACAGGCGGAAACGCCAGGCTCCAGGAAACCTGCGGCATGGAGACCCAAACTGCTGATCAAAGGGCTTGTGCACAGAGCCCCTGCGGGACAGCCCAGCGTGCTGGGAAAGGGCTTTGCTCCTGCCGTGCTGTCTGCTCCGCTCTGTGGCAGCGAGAGCCGGGGTGTGAGGGGGTGCCGGGATCTGCGCACCCCTGGGCCACAGAGAACCGGCACAGCGTGGGCCCGGGGGGGGGTAACTCCAGTGGGGCGGCTGTTCGCAGCTCTGCTGGTCCGGATAGCAGCACAGGGCTGCTGCAGAACTGAGCCACTGGCCTCTACAGCCAAGGAGGGTACCTCCCAAGAGTCTGGGCACTGCTGGCCCAGGAAGTGCTAGTGTCTTTGTCAGGTGGAAATAGAGGTGATGGGCAGTCCCTTGTTTCTGCAACGGCCTCCTATGCCTGTAATGCCTGTAAAAGTGGAACCCATTTTGCAATGCCTTCCTCATTCCTCTCCTTTCTTACCTGCAGGGGATGGAGATGGATTCCAGATTTGCTGATAATAAGTGTGCAGAGAGGTCTGCATGAGAAAAAGCCAACTGCTGGACCTTGGGCTTTAGTTTTTGTTTTGATTATTTTGTGACTGATCACAGTCTTTACTCTCTCTGCCTTGTTTTCTACCTCCTGCCCCTGTACAATCATTGTGGTCTCTTCACCTACCTAACAAGTTGAGCCCATCGCACAGGTATTTTTGTCTTTGCCATCACATCTGTCCTCCACCTAAATTCCAAGAGTGCCAGGACTGAGGCAAGGTCTGATGCAGAGGATGTACAAGCTTTTGCTGAACTAGTGACCCTCCTGTTTGTCCTGTTGCCTGTGGCTTCTGTGGTCCCTGGGCATCAGGAGACCTTTCCCAGGCCTTCCTCTTGCTTCCACACCCAGGAAATATCCTCCGTCCTTGCTGACCTGTCCTAGCCTGCTCAGCACCCTGGCCTTGCTCTGGTGCTGCGTTGGT
>NW_009939862.1:25421-26034 GCF_000696875.1 Nestor notabilis
GAAGAAGCATAGAGCCGCTTTGCTTGTTGTGAGACGCCTTTGGTGGAGGGTGAATGAATTGGAATCGGTGTGTGCTGGGTAAAGCTGCCAACTTCCATCTGGTTTGATGCAATGATGTGGTATTGATTACTGTGCAGAGAAGTGGGAACAGACAAGTTCCCTTGAGGGAAGAGGTGCTGACTTCTCACTCTGTGCCACAGCACCCAGTTCTGTGCTGGCCATAGGCATGAGAAGCCTGGCTCAGCAACCGCAAAGTGTCCAACCACACCAGGGGACACAATGCCCGCCTACTCTTATGCCAGGGGAGTGAGCTTAACTTTGCACTCTCTGAGGAGGTTCTAGCAGGAGGAGCTGTGTTGGGGGCTTTCAAGGACAGAGATGCCAGCGTGGCCTCAGGGCATGTCCTGTCTCCTGCTCCCCTCATCCGCGGCTTCTCCTGGAGCCCCAGACGCTGGCCCTTGTGTGCCCCATGCAGGCCTGCCAGGGCGACCAGCCAGGCAGCCGCTGTTATCGGGTTCACACAGACCTTCCCATCTGGCAGCTCTTCTGAGGAGCGATCCGTGTCCCCTGCAGGTGCCGGCAGCCTTTGCTGGAAGGTGCAGCAAAGGCAGGG
>NW_009939862.1:26065-26893 GCF_000696875.1 Nestor notabilis
CTCAGTCTGCCCCCTCCAAGCCAGGTTAGTGCAGCCCTGGCAGTGCCTGCAGCCCCTTTTCTCATCTCAGATATGCAGATGGGAGCTGATGGGGAGTGCTGGGATTCAAGTTGGCTCAGGCAGCTTGAGCTGTGTTGCAAGAGGCTGGGAATACAAAGCTCAGCCTGGCTGTGGGTCCAGAGAGGGAGGGAGAGCCAGCGGGCTGTAACAGGAGGATGAACAAGGCCCTTGGGACTCTAAAGCCACCACTTCTCCCCATCTGCTGTGAGGCAAGTCCTCTGTGAGCCCTCCCTCTGCCCTGTGGAGGTCTGGCAGGGCGCTGAGCAGCTGGGATCAGGGATCTGCTGCAGACATTGTCAGTGTCTGCATTGCTGCTCTCTGCCTGTCCTCCCCACAGCCATTTGCAACGTGCTGCTGGCAACAGGTGAAGGTGAAGGGGGAGTTCCCCCCTGCCTGGATAGAGCCTGCTGAAGACCTTCCCCGGGGTGTTGTCATGACTGCAGGACCACTGAGGCTGAGCCAGGACAATGTCAGCTCTCCTGTGTTTCCTAAAGCTACCCCCAGAGCTTCTGGGAAGGGCTGAGCTGTGCTACTGGCTGCAGATGCTTCTGCATGGCACAGGGCAGAGCAGCAGTCCCCTCAGGTATCTGCCACTTGCTCTGTCGCTGGCGATAGGGAGGGGTGCTGGCTCCTGGGGACCATGTTTCCAGGCCTGAGATAGTGTTTCTCCCTGATCCATGTTTGTTTCAGAGGTGATGGAGCACACACTGCAGGAGCAGACTGAAGCTGGTGGGCACAGGGGCAGCCAGGCTGGGGGAGCAAGACATT
>NW_009939862.1:26914-31830 GCF_000696875.1 Nestor notabilis
CTGCTCTCTGCAGCCAGTGCCTTGCCAGAAGCTGCTCTCTGTTTTCAGTTAGCTTTGTAACTGCATTAGCTCCCAGTAAACAAGAGTTTTCCAAGCACATTGCAGGAGCCAAGGCAGCTCTGGGCATCTTGGTTGTGTTCCTGGGAGCTGCTGGCACTGTAACACAGCTGCTCCACATCTTGGCTTTGGGGATCCACAGCACCTTGTCCTGGGAGACTGAGTCTGGGATGTGGCTGCAGACAGGGAGAGGGCAGTCCCCTGACTGCCTGCTTGGAGGGCAGGGCTCTGCTCTTAGCCTACGTTGGACACTCTTAGCACAGCTCCGCTCTCTCTGTGTATGTTTCCTGTTCTTTTCTTACTCCATCTACACCACAGAGAGAGGACAAAGGACTGTGAGGAGTAAGAATAGGTTAGAACAGAGCTGAGCACCTAGCACCACCAAGACCCACCAGCCTTCTCAGCCTCAGGTTCCCTTATCTTTTGTGGTACCCTCCTGATAGTCGGTGCACTGCCAGTGTCAGCTCCTGCTTGCACCCAGCTTTCCCAGCCTGGCCTGGCTCCTGTCCTGGATGTATTTTTACATTTTATGACTCTCAGAGATTTTTAAATTTAATGGGTTCTTTTTCTTTTTTTTTTTTTTTTTCTTTTTACCTTCTTATCACCTGAGCTGGAGCCTCTCTGAGCTGCTGCCAGCTCCAGGGATTACAAGTGAATAATTTAGGTCTGATGGTGCATTTGAAGTCTGAGAGAGGAAGTGGCATGTGCAGCCTGCTCCTCATCCCTGCCCCAGAGCCACAGTGCAGACAGCTGCTGTTTCTTCCGAAGGCGATCACCAGGATTCCCTAAGGAGCCACACTGTGCATTGCAGGCCCTATTGAAACACAGCCTCCTGGATCCTGGAAGCCTGGATGCCAAGGCTCCCAGGCACCAGAGGGGCAATGGGCACGTTTTTGCCCAGCTGCCGTTCCAGGCTGCGGTTCTGCAATGAGGCAGCTCCAGCACCAGCACTGTTGGCTGCGTGTGCCATGGACCAAACCGCAGCGCCATCCATGTGTGTGTGAGGCCTCACATGCCAGCCCAGGGCCGGGAGAGGGTAAATGCCAAACCAGCGCGTGCGTGCACGTCTTGGCAGCTCTGAAGCGTAGTGAAGAAGGCAGTGAGCAAACACAACCTGCTCCAGAGCTGACTTAGTGCCTAGCTGCTGCCTGGCAAAGGGAGGTGCCTCTTGGTCACCAGCCGGTTGTCTCCAGGTACTGGTAAGGGAAGGAGGGAGTTGCAGTGCACTGAGCAATGGCAGTGCAGAGCTTTTGGCTGGCTTGCTCATCTTTGCTGAGTGCAGAACACCCCACTGCTTTACTCTCCAGGGTGCATTGGACTACACAGGATCTGGAGCAGATGAGACTTCCCTCCCTGTGTCCTTGGGGGTTGTGCTGCCATCAGTGGTCTCTGTGGTCTGTGCTTGCACAGTGTCAAGTGTTGCTAGTTCTCAGGACAGGGGGTGCAGAAAGATACTCTGGGAAATTATTTTGAACCACCTGCAATTTGTTGTTCAGAAAGCTAAGTCACTTTTGTCAGGGTTGGTTCAGTAGCGGCCCCAGTGGAGGTGATCTGTTCTCTTACATATACTTCGCTTTGCAGGGTGGCTCTGACAAAAATTAAGTATGAATTTTAGTGGTTTCCAGAAGCTCCTGGAAGAACTAACAAGCATATCCCAGGGTCCAGGGTTAAATCCTTCCCTGCTGGGATGCAGTAGAGAATGGAAACTGTCAGGCAGTTTGAGATCCACTTAGCAATTAGCATAGATGAAGGAAGCGCTAAGCACTAACGCAAAAGCACCAGTCTCTGCTTTGGGTGGGAGGAGGAAAGGAATGTGTAAGAGAAAATGTAAACATGACAAAACGTGGCTGTGTATCCCACAAAACAATGAATCATATTAACATTTCCAATTCTTTTCATGCAAGCAGAAACAGTCGATCAATATGTGACAGAATTAAAGACCTGCATTAAAACTCCTGGAGCTGAGGATCTGAGAGAACTGTGAACACATACTAATCTGTGGAATTCTGCATACAGCATAAAAGGAAAGGTGAGTGGATGCACAAGGGCCAGAAGCTGCAATAACAGAAGTCTGCTGGGCAAGAGGACTCCTCTGCCCACTCAGAGGAGCACCCATTGGAGAGGAGAAACCATCGCTGGCAATGGATATGGTGGGGGCACCTACAGAAAGCAGTATTTCCCAGAATACTTCCAGTTACAATAAAGGTAGCCCTAAACCATATCCTTGTAAAAGCCTGCAAAGACAGTTTCAAGGTAGGTTAGTAGGATGGTATCCCTGGAAGAAGGAAAGGCAGGTGTACAACAGTTAAACAAGTGAATACTTAGTTACTGTGCATAAAGGGTGTGATGGACTATGTTTGAATCTATTCTAAAAATATTCTATACTGGGCCACTTGAAAAACAGTAGGGAAGACACAAGGTCACTGTTTGGAAATACTGATTTTTAGAAAGTTAAGATCATGCTCTGGATCCTGGTAACAGTGAGCAGAGGAGCTTGACATGATGCACTTCCATGTCTTTCAGGAGGTTTGGATTCCTGCAGTTGCACTTTGGAAAAGCTGTAGAAGCTTATCATATACGCAGAGAAGCCTGCTACCGGCAACAGCAGAACAATAAATGGCGCAAGGAAAGCATAACTTTAAAGAGAATTTGGTACAACAGGGGCTGCCAGGGGAATGAAGGAAGCTGGGGGATTGGCTGGATATGCATGTTTGTTAAAAACAGTGGATCTAATAGTGGTGGTGGCTGAGTAAGATTTGAGTCAGAGGGGACTGGGCATAATGAAAGATAAGCAGAGCTGGGCCTGATGCTGCACCTTTCAGATGTAGGCTTCTGGATAGGGCTTCCTGTTCCTTCCATGTAGGAGGGTTTTGCTGGTCCCTTCCAACCGTGTTATGGTGGACTTCCCAGTCCAGAACACACACCCTTCAGAGTGCTGGTGTCAGTGCTAGTGTACTCCAGAGGTAGTCAGATCACTCTGTCTTTCTGGGATGTGAGTCCAAAGACCATCCTAGTACCAGAAACAAACAACTGTTTTCCATCTTACATACTATCCATAGCCTTTTGCAGCCAGATTGTGATTTGAACTGCACCACACTTCTCCTGTCATTGCTATGGGAAGATTAAAATTGCTTTGAGACCTGACCTGTTTCTCTCTGCTCTTGGCTGATCTCAGGTCTACAGAAGAGAGTTTGTGTGTGAGACTGCATGCGTTGTGTGTTTACTAGAGAGAGAATGACAAAAGGGGGCTGTATCATCAGGTTCTGCCAGTTAACCCTGTCCTAAGCTTACCATCTAGCTGGGCCCCTTGCATGCAGCCCAGACATCTGTCTTTCCTCCATTATCTTTGGTCTGGTTCGTTATATTCTGTATCTAGGACACAGTTGCAGTTATCCACTCTCTTGCAATGCCTAGGTGGTGACATGAATCTGGCTGTAGGTCTTGGGAACAAACAACTTGGAATGAGTGCCTGTGCCACCGGCAGGCATTTGGGGAACACGTCCCACAGCAGAGGGTCATTCTCCCTGGCTCACCTCTCAGTTACAGTGTCTGCCTGCCCACAGGCAGAGCCAAACACTTGCCATTGGGCTGTCTTCAGGCTGTAGTCTGGGGCTGGACCAGCAAGGCAAATGCTGAACAACTGCTACAAATAACTGCCCCAACCATTAATTTTTATAGGCTGAGTGGCAGCATTTCGTGCTAGGCACAACCAGCAGTGGAGATGAAAGCTCGAAGCCAAATAGACATCACAGAGCCAGTACAAATGCTATTTATTAAAGAAATGCCTGGATTGCAGGGGAAGCAGAAAGGTGCATCTTGAAAGGAACCTTTAACGCCTGTGAGTGAAAAGCAGTAAGGGCTGGAAAGCAGGGGGAGCTGCCAGAGGCAACAGCTAATGGACCTGGTCCTGGGGTGAGCTGGCAGCAGGGAGCATGTGGCTGGGAGCCAAAGGGTAAGTTGCACTGCTTCATCTGTAGCCATAAAAGCAAGAGCTGAGTGAAGCCCAAGCTGAGCTGAGAGGCAAGAAAGTGCTGCTGGGGAAGGGAATATTTCCAGGCTCCCACGGGAAACTGCTGTTCCTTACTATGGTCTGTGCAGAGAAATCACTAACCATGCACTCCTGTCAGCAGGGTACATGGCATTTCTGCACCCTTCAGCACTGGAGCAGGGACTCCAGCTCCCACCCTGTGGTCCAGATCCAGTGCCTCAGCTATGGAGCTCATCCGAGCAGAGTCCCCATCCATCCCTTCCCAGTGTGTGGGCGCAGCTTCTCCAGGCTGGGCTCCAAGCCTGCCTTCCCCCATCGCTGCAAATAGGCCTGCCCAATACATGGACAAGTTTCCAGCTTCAAACAGGTAGCCGGGCCCTTTCTTTCAGCTGTTCAGACTCTGGCTAGGCTTAGGGTACTTAATGGGGGTGAACACCACACAGGCCACTGTTACCTGCCCCTGCAAACACCTCCCTTGCCACTGTTACCTGCCCCTGCAAACACCTCCCTGGCCTCACGCCTTGTGTTTTCCCTTGCTAGCCTCCCAGCTGCACAGCAGCCTGTCCTCCCATGCCAGCCTCAGCTGGGGGTATTGCATGTGGGTGCCTGTCTCCAGCCCCAGAGCCACTCTGAGCAGCATAATCTGCTGCATTAGGTCAATTTCAAGAGCTCCTCCAGGTCAGTTAGCAATTACCTGCACCAGATACGCACTTGGAAAGGAGCTTCTGATGTCTTCAATGCATTCGTTTTCCTCTTTCAATTTCAAATTCGCCTCACTGGAAATAGGCACTTCAGCCTCTTTTTACAGACCATGCTAAATCGGGATTTCACCCAGTTCTGTTGGGTTTGCTGATATAGATGGTTTTCCCTA
>NW_009939862.1:31861-36120 GCF_000696875.1 Nestor notabilis
GGCCAACCTGAGGTGTTTCCAGACCCCCTCCATTTAAACTATTCCAGCTGAGCCTGCAGGTGATGTCATGGGACATAGTATTTCTGCACAGACTGCCAGCCCTAGTGTGTGCTGAGCAGCCTCTCCCAGGGTGCCAAAGCTCTTATCAGTTCAGGCTGGTGCCCTGTATTGTTAAGACATGTCCAGTGAACAAAGCTGAGGAAGACACATCTCCTGCTGGTCTGCGAGGGCGCATCCCAGGAGAGGGGAGGTACAGCACAGTCCTGCAGCTGGTGCATCTGTGGCAGCCCCTGGGGCCGGTGTGGAGCCATCCCAAGCAGTGCCGCCCATAGGCCCAGCCAGAGAGGCCAAGGCCAGCACCTTGTGCCGGGCACAGGGTCTGACAGTTTGCTGCTGCCTCTTTATGGGGCTCCTGCAGCCTCATGTGTTCACGTGACATCCCATCCCAAACCGGTGGTTCAGTGCTCAGAGGCAGAAGCAATTTTACATAAAGTTCAATTAAATATTTGCTTTATAATTGCACAACAAATTATTCATAAAGGCATTGGAATCTAATCACAAGGCTGACACTGTGGAGTCTGCAAATGACACAGTACTTGGGGAGAATAAAGATTGCAGGAGGGAGCTGCCAGGCTTTGGTGATAGGCAGTGACAAAATGTGTGGGACAGTGGGAACGCTCCCAGGAAAAGATTCAAAGCATCACCAAAGAGCCTCAACAAGGCAGGGCTGTTTGGCTGGCAGGTGTAAGTGGGGTGGCATGTGAGAAATGGTTCTGGGCAATAGATTGGGGGTTTTGGCCCACGTGTGCCCAGCAAACTTAGGGAAGTGCTGGGCTGTGCCCCTCCAACCATGCTGTGTCAGCTCTGGCTTTGTGTGGGCACAGTCTGCGGTGCGTTGAGGAATGTCCCCAACTCCGCAGGACCTGTGTGAGCACAGAATTGCTGCCTTCAGCTCTTGTCCCTGCCTCCAGAAGGAGTCACAGTTCTGGGCCTTTTAAGGCAGTGCAGAGGCCTCTCCCTAGCTGTGGGGTATGAAGAAAGTCATGTGGGGGTAGCCTGTCTCCCTAGCCTGTGGGGTCCTGTGGGATGAGACCTGTGCCAGAGCAGCATACAGGAAAAGGCAGCAGGCAATCTGAGCATGTAACATGGCATCATCCCACATTGCAGCCCCCAGAGACAAGGGGTGTGAGGCAAGGACGTGCAGCTTGCCAGAGGTGGCTGCTAAGCACAGCAGGAGCAAATGAGACCACCCAGGGATCCTCTGCAGGGAGTTTGGCAGGGGGACTTGCTTCCATGCAGCCTTCATGGCATCCTGAGCTGCACCTTTGGGAGCAAAACCTTGTCTGCCAGTCCTACCACCAGTGTTCAGCTCCTTTTAGGATGAACTTGGACAGCAGCAGGCTAAATCCTGGACCCCATGAAGAGCGAGACTGGTGGGACTAAGCTATGCGAATCTCTTGTTTTTCTGCTAGAGATGAGGTGGGGTAAGATCAGAGAATGAAAACAGAGAATGAATGGGCAGATGCTGAGCTCAGCTGCCACTGAAGACTGATACTGCTTTGCCTAGGAAGTACCCATCCATCCCAAATTCTGTCCCCTGCTGTCATCCTGGGCAGTGGGCTGCAGACTACACCCTGTCCCTGCAGGGCACCCAGCATTAGGTGGGCTGTGACTGACAGGGGAGCTGGATCCTGGACAGAGATCTGGACTGCAGATGGATTGCCTGCCAGCCAAATCTGGACATTAGGCAGGGACTTAGATTAATGAGAACTGGTTCTGCCAACAGAGAGGTGAGTCACAGAGCTTGTCCGATAGGGAAGAAGTAGGAGGATTTAGCAAGATTAATCTTTTCAAAGAGTTGTGAGAATAGCCAGAATTCATGGGCTTCTCAGCAACAGATTTCCAAGTAAGCAGACAGCACTTTCTTTGATTTGCTCCATGTGACACAGCACAGATCTGTACTGGTGACTCTGTAATTTCCTGCCACTGGTCACAGGTAAGATTGACTATACTTTCATGCTCACACATGAGTCCTGCAGAGCACGGGCTGTGGAGAAGCACCAAGAAAGCAGTGGCTTGAGAGCTCTTCTTCCCTAAATTGTCTTGAAGTCGCTATCTGCATCTGCTCTGCCCCAAATAATACTGGACCTTGCACAAACACATGAGAAAGCTAAAAAAGAACTCCTTTTGAGGGGTTGGTGACACATCAGCTGGGAGAGTTTGCCAGGTGTCCATCATCTTTCCATCAAGAGCAGGACTGGACAAGAGCCAGAGCACCTTTCCTGGTGCTCAACTCTTCCCTCTGGCTAGCAGTTTGTGATACAACAGCAATGACAAACCTGGGGGAGCTGCTAGTGAGAGGGGAGGGAGAGCTAGGTCTTGGCAGGAGCAGATGGGGAGCTCTCATGCACCCTGTGTCTACCCCTCCCAGCACCGAACTCACCAGGGAAGAGGCTGAGACCAAGAGGAGGAAATCTTGGTCATCAGGTTTTATGTTGGGTTTACAGGAACTGTGGAGAGAGAACCTCAGTGCTAGTGAACCTGGGAGATTTTCCTGCAGAAGGCAAATTTCCATCCCATGTTGAGAGTCCTGTTTCTGTCTGATACGTCTTTAGTTGTTCATGTCATGGCTCTTCAGTCTGAGCAGTTTTACAAATGTGGAGATGAAAGCACCAGGGAAAGCTGCTCAGGATCAAGTTGGAAAAGCTTTTAACTTTCAACTCCCTACAGACAAAGTCACACATAGGAAGGTGGAGTGTATGCAGACTGGGAAAAGGAAGAGGAAGGAGCAAAAAGAGATAAGGAGAATAGATGAGTGACGGGGACAGAGCAGAGAAGACAAACCGCAACAAGGAAAGGAACGAGGCACTAGCAGAAAGAAAGGGAGAGATAGGGAGAGAACAAAGCAACGGGGCCTGGAGCTCAATGAGGTGGGGAGAGTATATCAGAATGAGGGAAGAGTGCTGCAAGTAGAGGAGAGCTAAGAAATATGAAAGAGCTATTTTAATGCAGGGATAAAGCAAAGATGAGAATAAGAGGAAAGGAGAAGCCACGTGAGTTCTAAATTCCCATGGAGATAAAGGGGATGGCAGCAAAGTCAAAGGATAACCCATCCATCCTTCTGTCACTGAAAATACAAGGCATGACATGAAAGTGACATGTCGCCTTTAGAGAGGCTGTGGGATGGAGCTGTGGAGGCTGTGTTCAGTGTTCACGTGTGGGGCAGCCACCCTCACACTGTGTGTGAGGAGTGATCATGTCATGGGTGGGCCTTGTTCTGCTTTGCATCCTCCATCACCTCTTTCTCACAGTGCATGGGGCAGCTCGTGGCCTGTGCTACTGTGTGACCTGGGCATACACTGAAGCATTGCTGAATTCAGGTCTCATGGAAGGACTGTCATAACATGCCTTATTACAGTGCTCTCTGGGGCTCATGTGAGAACTGGGCTGGGGCAGGCCTGGCTAGCTTTACCAGCACCTTGCAGGGCAGTAGCGAGAGGGCATAGAATTGTGGAGTCATAGAATAGTTTGTTGTCTAATCCAGCCTTCTCCTGCAATGAGCAGAGACATCAACTAGATCAGGCATGGAGCAGCTGTGACAGAGGGGAGGAGGGTGATGGCAGGAGGCGCAAGACCTTCCCTGGCTCCAGGTTAAGGATGTCTTAGCAAAAACATTGGGAAAGTGCACAAGTACAGACAAGGCTGGAACCATCTCCACCTGGGATCACACCACATCACTGGATGCTTTCTGCCACGTGGGCTCAGCTCCCCCTGCAGTGTGTGATGCAGTCCCTTGGCTGTCCCAGGGAAAGGATCTGGGTGTTGCCAGTGCCAGTGTTGGCACAAGAGCCTAGCAGCTGCCCTAGGGCTGTCTAGATTTGCATTGAGCAAGGTCTCTGTTTGCAGACACTGTTAGCAATGGACCAGCTGTGCTCCAGGCTTTGCTTCTAAAAAAGCACAAGTGGGGACTACTTTGACAGCAGTGCTTGCATCTGGGAGGTTTCTCACTTTCACACTGGGGTCGAACACATTTCTAGATGCTTCCTGTCCTGGGTTCAGCTACAGCAGTAATTTTTCCTCCTTCTCAGTAGCTGGTGCAGTGCTGTGTTTTTGACTTTCAGCCTGGGAACAACGCTGATCACACCGATGGTTTTAGTTGTTGCTCAGTAATGTTTACTCTGACCAAGGACTTTCTCAGTCTCATGCTCTGCCAGAGAGGAGGGGAAGCCAGGAGGGAGCAGAGGAAGGACAACTGACCA
>NW_009939862.1:36350-37147 GCF_000696875.1 Nestor notabilis
GCTCCTCCCCATCCCGCCGGGAGCGGGGGGGGGTAAAAGGCGGGGGGGGGAGTGAGCGAGCAGCTGCGTGGTTCCAAGTTACTGGCTGGGCTTAAACAATGACACTTCCATTTCTGAAGGGGCTAGAATGGAGCATTTCCTAGGTCTTCTTCAGAGCCCCATGGACTTTCGAGGGTAGAAGGCATGCAGTAGTAGGAGTTGTGCCAGATAGTGCAAAGATGGGGACAACTGCCTGAGCATGTGCTGGATCCATGCCCTGCTCATCTCTTGGTTCCTAAAAGGAGTCACTCATCCTGAATTCCAGCTGTGGTTATGAAGTACTCTCTTTCTTTCCATCCACCTCTTCCTGACCTGTGCAGGAAGCGTGAGAGCCAGGTGGCTTGTGAATAACCTGCTGCTGGGCTACAGCTGTTTCTTGGCCTGTATTGGCCAAGCAGAGCCTTTGTTTGCCTTGTACAGGGTGCTGCACACATGGAGAAACACATGGTGTTCCCTTTTGTGCCTTCCAGGGCCAAACTCTTAAGGCCCAATACTAGAGGTTTTTGTGGAAGCAGGAAAGCATTTTCTCCAGGTAAGATGTGCAACCCTGGAAAGGGACACTGAAAAATGTCCTGCTGGGGTTATTCGCCTCAGTTGTGACTAAACCCTGACTTGCATGACCGGATTTATCTATCCCAAAATGATACCGCAGCCTCAGCAGCCTTAAGCGGATCCCCGCGGCCGGTCCGTAGGGAGGTGGCGAGGGCCAGGGACTCGGGGCCGGTCCCGGGCGGGGAGCGGCGCTGCATTCTCAGAGT
>NW_009939863.1:0-270 GCF_000696875.1 Nestor notabilis
CCAGCACTGGAGAGACCTGCTGCCCACGACTGAGCTGGTGAGGAGCTGAGCAAGAACGGGCACCGGCTGGACCTCAATGGACCACACGGGAATGGGGAAGAAAAGCATTTCCCAATGTGAGCACGTGGCAGCCCCGTTGAGGGGCCGGCAAAGGGACCAGATGCACGGCCCCCGCTTTCCTCGTGCTGCTGTTCCTGTCCCAAGGGAGACCCGGGCTACTCGGCACAAGGGGACAACGGCCATGGCTGCAGCACGGGCACCCTGGAACAG
>NW_009939864.1:0-1708 GCF_000696875.1 Nestor notabilis
ATTATGATAATAACAATATTAAAATAATTTTAAAACAAACTATTATTTTTGTCTCTTGTTGTTTAGTAACAGTTATAATTTCTGGTCAGTTTCAGCTTCTTTCTTCTTTTCCCAACTCCCAGATCCCAGAGCTGTCCCTGTGCCTCTGCTCTAGAGACAAAAATTACAATTTCACCCATTTATCATCTTTCCTTCCTCCCCAACTCCCTCTTTCTCCTTCATCTCAGCAGAGGAAAGAGGTTGAAAATAAAGCTGTGGAAAAATACAGAATTTACAGCCAGGAAATCAGAGTGAGAGACATGCCAGGGAGCAAAAAACCTGCATGGATTGAGTGGAAGTAAATGCTATCAGCAGCCTGGTACATCATCTTCCTAAATACCGCACAAAGCACTGATTGAAGTCCCATGCAGTGCGCGACCTCAGCTCTTGAACTGAGCACCAATAAGCACCAAGCAGAAAGTATGTAGCTCCCACCCTGCATTGTCAGTGCATTAGCAGGAACACCTCCAGCATGGGAGATGCTCATCTCAGATACACTTGACTTTTCCTCTACAACTTGCTGCCCAGTATTTTTGAGGAAATAACCTACCCCTCGATGTCAGGGATTGAATTTGGAGTCCTGGTGCATTACTGCTGCTCTTATGCAATCTTCCTTAGTGCTATAATGTAGTAACTATTTAGGTGTTTATTATTTCAGCTTTATCAGTAGCTGCCAGACAGATTCTGGACCAGCCACTGGGGAAGAAGTAAGACAGAAATGCCCATCTCTGAGTAGAAAGCAGAGTCAGGGGCTGTACATGAGAGGAATCATGATTTGCAATGATATAAAGTTTGGGAAAAACAAAGTACTGTTGTTGAAACACAAACATTTAGAATCTGCGTTATCAAACTAACCGCAGGATTATACTCCTTCGTTTTCAAAAGAAATAGAAAAGATTCCCACATCAAAAGCAATAATAAGTCAGAATCATGGTAGGAAATACACTGTGGGTTGTTAGTTAGCATCATGTAAAGCAGTGTAATTGTACAAAAATTACAAGTAGTTTCACTGAGAGAGATTGATTACTTACATCAAGAGGAAGTGATTTCGTAATTCTTCTTCTGGATGTTTCCCAGATTGTATGGTATTATGGTTTTCATTTAGTTTTAATTGGCAGAACAGCAGCAAGCAAAGAGAGACATAGGAAAGGGGCTTTCTCCACACATTAGAGGTGATATGCTTGGAAACTCAGCTCTGAGCATTTTGAGGAGCTGCACATTCAGAGCTGAGCAAACCTGGATCCAAACTACCCTGACAAGGAAGGCACGTATATAAGATAGCCCTAAAGCGTGGGACTGCTGTACAGACTAACTAACTGTATAACAAATGGATGAGAAGTGGCATCCCTGAGCTGTACCAGCTGCTGTAGGGGAAAAGATGCAGAGTTTTTAACTGCAAACCCTTTACCAAACCTCTAGCCCAGCACAGGGACTCAGTGAAATCCCTTCCTTTGACCTCAGCCCTTTGCAAAGCTGGCTCTGTATCCCTGTTGCATCACTGCTGAGGTGGTTTTATCTGCCATACTGCATACAGAAAGCCAAATGAACAAGCACTGGTTGTCATCATGATGCTCGCAGTTGGTGCCTTATGATCTACAACCTTCACGCTCCTTTCCGAGGATAAGAGTGTTAATGTTTTATGGATACTAAAGTATCTGGGGGAATCCTC
>NW_009939864.1:1739-14195 GCF_000696875.1 Nestor notabilis
TTTAATTATGACTTTGTTTAAAATGGAGGAGGCAGCACCAGTGTGAGGAGAAGTTCTTGGAAGCAGTCTCAGTCTGATCTCTCATCAGAGGTGGTGTTATTTGGTTTGTGATGGCAGCGAAAGACTTGCCCTCATGTCACATGGGATCCATGAAGAAAACATGAGCTGGCAGAAGTGTATCACTGCTAGAATTGCCTCCTTGCTCATAAAAGCAAGGTGATGGATAGGTACGAAAGTAATGGAAAGGTTGCAGTTTACCTCTTTCCTTATGCCCATGCTGGAGTGGCACAAAACACCTGAAAAAAAGGATCTGCCAAGGCCTGGCTGCTTTTGCATCGTATGTATCCGGGGTTTCCAGCCCAGGCTCACAGCTTCCTGTCTTGATGGGACAACACTCTGGGAAACAGGGGTGAGGGAATTTGGCTGGGTATTTGTCACATCCTACTCTGATGCTGTTTACCCCCAGCCCTATGGCCACAGCACTGAGTGCTGCACTGAGACATCCCCAGGCCATGCAGAGCTGAGGAGGTCATTCACAGCTCGGCTCTGGTGTGACCAGCTTCCCCATGGCCACCAAGAGCCCATCTCCTCTGGGAAGTGTTGGGCTTCGTTTCTCATTCCTCCACCTCTGGGGTCCCCTGGAAATGTTGCTGGTGCTGGGCAGGGTGGGCAAAGGCAGAAATGTGCTCTGTGCAATAGGATGGCCTTGGCAGTCTCAGCCCAACCTGCCTTGTCCCTGGCATCCACTGCCTCACACCTGAACTAAAATGCTTCCAAAAGGCTTTCACAGAGGGAATCCAAAGGCTTCTCTCATTCTTCTCTATCCGCTGGCCATGCTGTACCCGAGTAAGTGGCCAAGTCTGCTCTCAAGCTCACAGACACTGAGCAGGACCCAGGGTTAAGGTATCTCCCTTGCCTTTATACAAATACCTTTCTGTGAAATGAGTCTGGATGAATACCTTGTTTCCTCAAATAATTGAGAGATGTTTCTAGCACTGCCCTCTGGGTCCACATACCTGGTATCAACTGCCCTTGTGTGTCACTAGACATATGAACAAGGCCATTGGAAATGTCCCTCTCCACCTGAGTGACCATGCTTATGCTCCTCCTCAAACCCTTCCCCACTTTTTCCCCAGCCTTTCCTAAGAAAGCATAACTCAGCAACCGTGCTTTGTGCACTCTTGCTAATGGGAGCAACCCATATGGCTCCTATGATGCTGTTCTGAAACCAGTGGTGACAGCAATCATCTGCTCTCAGGAGACACTGGGGTGAGAGCCTCTGACCCTTAACCCAACCTTGGAGGGACGCTGTGACACCAAGTGATATACCACACCACAGAGAAATGATGCTTCCCTCCCCATCTGGTCATCGTGTCCATGGGCTGCCAGAGACACCCTCTGCCCCAGTCATGGCCAGGAGATGGATTAATCCTCTGGGAGTCTGTGGGAGCAGAAATGCAGCGTTGAAGGCTCCAACCTCCTTCCCATCCCAGAGACAGCATCTGCCACCAGCCCCCCTTCACAGTAAATTCCTAAGGCTGTGAACATGCTGAGTGAAGAAGTATTTCCTCTCCTTTGTTTTAGATTTGTTGCCCCTTCATTCCAGGAGAGCCTTTCCTCTCCTGTCTGAGGTAGGATGAACTGGAGGGACCAAGCAATCTTGTAGACAGACTGGCCTATGTTGATTACAAGCTCTTCAGCTTTCCCTGTTGTCAAGCTATAGACTCCTTACATGGAGAACATCCAGACCAGAAACCTGGGTTGGGAGTCAGGTGTTTGAAGATGGGCACCGAGTGCTGCTTCAGATGCATTAGGGTAGCTAAAGCACCTGTGATCTAGCCAAGGGCTCCTGCAGATCTGATCTGAAGATGGAAGTCAGGTAGGACAAACCAGGTCACCTCTAAAGGCACTAGATGCCAATATTTAAGCGGATGAACCCTGTGCTAAGCCCCACAGGTTGGGCCCACAGGCCTGGATGCAGTTCCCCAGATATCATACCCAAGGACAGTACCTAAATGGTCATACCAGATGTAGAGGGATCATCTGGATCTGTGGCACCAAGGTCTTTGTAACAGGCATGTTCTAACTACTGCAAGGGAGGGAATTACTGAAGCCCCACCATGTGCCATCACTGGTCCTTCCTGGCCCAGAAATCCTCAAGCCTGGAAGCTGCAGGAGGAGCAGATGATGGCAAGACCCTGTCCTGTAAGGGTGTTCGTCTCACACATGGGGAGTAATTCCAGAGCTATTAGCCCTAACTGCAGGATGTTCGATCCCCTGTAGCTGTAGCATCACCCCAGATCTCACCTTAGACATGGATGTACGCTACATTTTGCAGAGGTGGCCTCTTGACAGGGTCTCAGAGGAAGGAATGTGTTACTCTGCTCCCCCAAGAACAGAGCAGTGGTATTTTTCATATCCCTGTCTTATTTCCCACCTGGTATTTGCATTACACTGCACAGCTTCCTCCTCAGCCAGGGTGAAGGTCAGCCATCACTGGAAGAGAGAAGGAACAGAAACATCCACAGGGTGGGAAGTCTGGTACAAGGGCACGTTCAAGCACAGATGTCCCCAGCTGAAGGCCAAACACAGGAAATGTAATGTTGTCCTTATCCTCATGGCCATGGGTGACCTTACAAAATCCAGGTGTAGCTCTGGACAGCCTGGCCATCAGGACTCCCCCAGGAACCTTTAGGCAGGGGCTCAGAAAGTCATACTCAGAGCTCCAGTGTAGGGACAAGTCAGATTCTCCCAGCTCCCATCTGGCACCACGAGAGGCTTCAGGTAGGGAACACTGGAATAAAAACTGTCCTGGAGAAGCACAGGAGCACCCAAGCCACAGTCCCAACTCTGATGGGAAACATCTGCTCTTTAGAGGGTCTCACAGCCCCTTAGGCTCAGCTGCCTCACACCACAGGCCACGTATCTGAAAGCCATTGCCCCATTCATTATCCCTTTGGGAGGAAATCAAGGAAAACCTCCCTTCCTCTAGAGCTAACCTTGCAGTTGGAGTCCAGCAGGGTTATTTCTGTGGATTGTACTGGGAGGGTTGGATTTGGGTTGAGCTGGAACATGAACAACAGCGCAATGGTGCTGGGACCTGCTGAGCCAGTGGAGCACAATGACAGGGTCTCTTTGTCTGCTGGAGCATCGCTCAAATCAAAGGATGTTTACGCAGCTTGTGGGGGATCACTTGATTGGAAATTACATCCCCAGAGCTGCAGTCATTCCTGTGTGCCTGCCAGCTCTCCCCACCTCCTCCACAGCCCTGACCACATCTGAGACTCCCAGAATAGCACACAACTAAGCAGATGCAAACAGATAACAATTCAGGCCCTACTTGAATTCTCTGTTGCTCTCTCTCATTCCTCCAGGCACTGTGGCAGCTTTCACTGGAGATGTCACGCAGACATCGTGTGGAAGGAGGTCACCGCTGCACGAGCTGTCACCACCCAAACAGCCCATGGCAGGAGCAGCTTTACCAGCACATATGATACGCCTGAAGAAGTTGGGTGACACATGTGGGGACTCTCCTGAGAGGGGGGCCTGCACTGCTATGGGTCCTATCTGTGAGTCTGGGGTATGCCTGTTCCCCCAGAAAAGATGCCAAGCCTATGTCAAGTCAGAACACTTGACCATGACCTCCTTCAGCCCAAAACCTCAAGTGTCCCACTTTGGACATGTAAATACAAGTAAAATCTGGTTTTATCATCCCTTTCTTATTCCAAGGTGCACCCTTTCCCAGGAAACACAGACATCTCCGGGCACTGTCACTGAACTGAGATCACAAGGAAGAGGCTGGTTTCTGCCATGCATTGTTACTGCTGCAGAAGGTTGTCTGTCCTTCCAACTGCAACGATCAGCTGTCAGAGCCATCAAAATGAGTTGGAAAGCTCCAGACAGCAAAGTAAACTGAGCTGTATGAGACAAACAGTTCATGCATCTACAAGAAGACTATCTTTTGCATGTTAACAGCCCTTTTCATCTGCAGAGGTCAGAGCACTTGAAAAAATGTTTATAAGTAAGCCTGCCACATCTCTCCAGAGGAGAGTTTATTCCTCTTTTAACACTGGCCAACTGCACAGGAAAGAGTTGAGCAACTCTGCAGAGATCTGAGTCTGATGCTGGGAGCAGAGACCCCATCTCCTGCCGCTCTGGCTCCTGGGGCAAAAAGCCAATGCCCTGTGACATCTTGATGCTAAACACAGGACTGACAGAAAGGGTATCCCCTGAAGGGTTTAACAAGGACCATGCAGCCTGGTCCCAGAACTGGTGGGACACATTTATCAGATGTTCTCATCATGTGTTTCCTTTATGAGCCATTCCCAGTGAGCCAACCTCCCTTGTGGAGCACAGAAAAGAAAACCACAGAGCATCCCAGAATCTGCAGATAACCAAGGCAAGGAAGCACAGGCATAGAGTGATTCTGTTTGCCCTGAGCATGGCCGCACTCTTGCTCTCCAGAATCCAGTATGCTTCAACAGAAGTGTCAGAAAATCATTTTTAGCTTAATGCAAGAGTCACATAATTGAAGTTTTGCCCCTACCCATTTGGATGATGATGATAAAATCACAGAATCCCAGCCTGGTTTGTGTTGGAAGGGACCTTAAAGCTCATCCAGTTCCAGCCCCTTGCCATGGGCAGGGACACTTTCCACTAGAGCACGTTGCTCCAAGCCCCTGTGTCCAACCTGGCCTTGAACACTGCCAGGGATGGGGCAGCCACAGCCCTGTGCCAGCGCCTCAGCACCCTCACAGGGAAGAGCTTCTGCCCAAGAGCTCATCTCAGTCACCCCTCTGGCAGGTTAAAGCCATTGCCCTTGTTCTGTCCCTACAGGCCCTTGTCCAAAGCCCCTCTCCAGGTTTCTTGCAGCCCCTTTAGGCACTGGAGCTGCTCTAAGGTCTCCCCTTCAGGAGCCTTCTCTTCTCCAGCTGACCCAGCCCAGCCCTCTCAGCCTGGCTCCAGAGAAGAGCTGCTCCAGCCCTTGCAGCATTCCCGTGGCCTCATCTGGACTTGTGCAATGAAACACTTGCTTTAGAGGGACCCAGAAAGCTCTGCCAGGTCCCACCAGTAAGGTATAGTTTGCCTGAACCTCCTGCAGCACTTGTGAGACTGCAGAGGGGCTTTTTGTGCTCTGCAGCCTCCAAAACAGCACTGTCACCTCATTTCTGCCTCAGCATTAGGGCCAGGGAGCAAGGTCTGGCCAAGCCAGGGCACAGCTGCAGAGATCAGAGTTCACCCCATGGGCAGGTCAGTCATTCCCAGTCTGCAGGGTGGACTGGGGGCAGGAGGCTCCATGCCTGAATGAAGCATGGGATGGCTGAGACCCTCCGGGGCAGTAAGATCCATGCAGACCTACATAGATATCAGCAGCAGTGCTGCTGGCCCCAGCCTCCAGCCCATGCTGTGCCAGGATGGGGAAGAGACCCAGAGGGGTTGCACATCCTCAGACCACTCAGAGCAACAAACCAGGCCATGCAGGCTCCAACCCACAGGCATCCCTCTCTGCCCTCTCCCAGCTAGCCAGGGAGGCAGCACCGGCAGATATGAACAGACCTCAGGATGGAGAGGAAACCCAACCTTCTGTCCCGGCAGCCTTTCCTGTCCTTCCCAGAATAGCTCTGTTGTTCTGCAGCCCCTTGTCAAGTGAGCTCCCATTAGCTCCTTTTCTGCAGCCTCATTACTGCAGGGGATAAATGGACCAATTGTTTCCCCTTTGCCCGGAATGAAGGGGTATTTTGTTTATTAAAAAGTCATGCTGTTAATAAGGAGCTTCTCATAGCCAAAAATAACTGAGGCAACGATTGTTTCCTCCCTGCTTCCTTATCTGTGCTGGAGGACTCACAAGGAGAGCCACAGCCAGACCAGATGCAGCTCTGTGCTAAAAATATGCCTTGGAGCAAGAAGCAACGAGACGTCGCAAGAGCAGCGAAGGGCATTAGCAAAGCACTCAGACATGCAGAAGCGACAGACCACATTTCAGAAGCCTCTCCAGATGTTTGTGAAGCATGTCAGACGCAGGATGGTGTCTATGGAGCAAAGTCTTTTCAGTCCTTTGGCTCTTGGGAACAGACCCCCCACCTCGGCAGCACATTACAGCTCCCCTGAGGGTGGTCACCCAACATTTCCTTGCAAACGCCATTGATGGCACGGAGCAGAGGGCAGGGACTGACAGGCACCACAGGGCTCTGTGCTGGGAGCCACCAAAAGGGGCTGGCATCAGCATGGGCTCTCCTCAGAGCCTGGTATTTAGTGGGGTCTCATGTCTTGAGTGTTGTTCACAGCTGCCTGCACCATGGAGGACAGCCCAAGGAAACCAAGCCCTGTGGTAGGAACAGCCTCCAGTCAAGCAGGCTCCATCAGCCACTCTACTTTGTTGGCTATACCAGTTCACTCAGACTGTGCCTTCCAAATAACCCAGAGCTGTTCAAGGGGTTAATTGGCCCTTGGAGGCCAAAGTGGCCATGTAGGACACACACAGCCACCCTCTTTGTAACTACCTCCTCCACCTGAAAAATTTATTTTTTCATAGCTTAAAGAGGGGAGACTGAGATGAGCTCCGAGGCAGAAGCTCTTCCCTGGGAGGGTGCTGAGGCGCTGGCACAGGGTGCCCAGAGAAGCTGTGGCTGCCCCATCCCTGGCAGTGTTCAAGGCCAGGTTGGACACAGGGGCTTGGAGCAACCTGCTCTAGTGGAAGGTGTCCCTGCCCGTGGCAGGCGGTTGGAACTGGATGAACCAGGTCAGCATCAGCCATGCTCAAGCAGGTCTCAAAGGTGCCCTTCACACCCTCTCCGAGCACACAACACACAACACACAACACACAACACACAACACACAACACACAACACACAACAGCTATGCCCTCTCATCAACTAAAGCTGTAAACCTCTCCCCCTGCCTTTTGCCAGCTGTTCCTTACACTATTTAACTGTTCCTAATTGAAGGCCATCACTTCACCTGGCCAAAAGCCTCTGAGCTGCTCTGAACTCTGGCACTGGAGAGCAGAGGTTGCCCAGGATATGGTGCTGGTGATGCTCTGCCCAGGTCCGTCCCCCAGAAGGACAAGACATGGACTCTATGCAGCAATATGAAAGCCAAGTGTGACTCTCCCTTCCCAGGGCAGCCTCTGAAAGGGTCTCCTGATCCGTCCTCTGCAATGGAAGGGTCTCACAAGGCCCTCTCATCTTACTAGCCCCTGTGGAAGCGGCACATCAGAGCCAGACTCAGCCCCTCTGGGCAGCCCTGTCTCCAGACACAACTCCTTGGTCCAGCTGCGCAGCTGGGACTTTACTGCAGGAGCATTGCATGGGCTGGGGTGGAAGAAACTCTTTGTTAACATACACAGCAGCTTTGGAACACTTGCTGCTGCTTTTCCAAGAGCCTGATTTTTGCTTTCTGGCCCAAACACACCACTCATTTTTCTGCAGCAGTGAAGATAAACGCCAATAAATCTTCCACAGCCATTTCATGAGGCCAAGAGTGATCTCAACCCTGAAGCATTTCAGTATCCTGCCGCCTGTGTTACACCCTAAGCCCCTGATCCAGCAAACTTACATGGGTCCGTAGCCTCAAACACACAAGTACCTCCTTTAACAAGGTGCACAATCCCTCTGAACTCAATGACACCTCTGTGCTCAAGTGTTTCACTGGATCAGCTCCTAAATAAGCAGCCTGTGTGCAGCAGAAAATGCTGCCAGTGCCAAAGCCCCTTTCACACACCCCCCAGGACTGCTCCTTGGGACTGGGCTTCCTGCTGCATTTTGGTCCTTGCCGTTGTCATCAGCCACCGCATCACAGGGTGGGACCCAGCCCTTGTAGCCTCTCAAGCGAGTGTCTGTTTGTTTAGCAGGTCAAGGCTCCTCTTGCCCCTTTAACAAACACACTTTGGAAGCGGGGTGACTCCCTGTCCCTATCTTCTTAAGTTCCCACTAAATGGCTGGTCCCTGGAGATGCAAAGACCTTTTTCAGCTGGATGGGCAGGTACAGATGTGCAGAAACCACACTTTCCAGGATGCAACAAGCCTTGCTGCTGGACAGTTATCACACACTGGTGTTTTTCCAACACCTTTCAATGCACAGGGGTGGATGCATGGACCTGGCATCTCCTGCTGTTCCTGCCTGCTCCGGCTTTTCCCTTCTGCATCTTGCAGCAGGGAGGATTTTCCCCTGACACCCAGCCCAGGCATCTCTGGGCATTTCACATGCCTGGAGCATCAGACTCATCCTAACATGGGGTCATTACGCAGCTCTACATGAGTAGTCTGCCCCGAAAACCCAACAGAGAGAATAGGCCGCAGTCAGCTCAGCTCTGTGTGCAGAAAGGGCATCTTTGAAGATGCTGCTTTGAGGAACAAGTGATCAAGCCAGTGTGCTGGATGGAGCTGTGTCATGCTTGCACTGATGCAGCACACATGGGAGGTTGGAGCTGGAAATGGGGTTATGGATCTGCAGCAGATGGCATGCAGCCACAGATAACTCCCTGTACCTCACCCTGCTCAGGGGACCAGGCTTGTTCCCTTGCAAAGATGCAAATATTGGATTTATTCACAAAATCCTGGGGGAAGAAACTGTTACTCTGCAGTTTCCAGGTTCTAATCAAGCCTAAAGCCAGCAAATATTGCTCTGCTCCAGACACATGGGAGCCAATTTCTGCTGCAAGGGTGGGTGACACCAATCCATGGGGTAGCTCTGCCTTCCCCTTGCAGAGGGACAATGTCCATGCTTCATTCAACAGTTTTACATCTTCAAACACCCTTCCCTCTGTTTCTCTGGGTGACAGGACCTGCATATTGCTTCAACTGCAAGGAAGGATCCCTGCCATGAATTACACGGTCTGCAATGTCACAGCCTTGTTTCCCATCATTATTTTGGTCTGTTTAGCATAAGTGCAGGGTGGTCTTTGCTAAAGGACTTGACCTTGCAGGGTACCAATGAAAGACTGTTTCAAACCATCCCAGAAAGGCTTTGTCAGAGCTCTTATCAGAAAATGAGGTTGGAAACTCCTCAGCTCCCAGAGCCTGTGCCAGGTCACGGTTCTTATCTTCTGCAGTCTCTGCAGAAGAAGGGAACATCCAGTGTGTTCAGGAGAAATGCAGAATGTCCTGGTTGGTTCCAGTGAAGCCTCATGAGCTGGGACGGAGCCCAAAGGATTGAGGGTATTTTTTTTCCATTCCCTGGGTTTCTGATGTTAAAATTGTCCCTTTGCAATGGTTCTCCTGCTCCAGTTCAAACACAAGACCACATCATACTAAAGCACCAAAATGAAACGTAACTAATGGAAACTATGCACCCTTGTGAAGTATCATCTGAGGCATCCTTCTCTGAAAGTGCCTGTGAATAATATGTTCATTCCCCACCATTAGAAGCCTTTTCCTCTGCACCCTCGAAGTAAATCCAATTTGCAGTCCGGAGAATGTTGACATGGCTGAAGACCCGTTCACCACCAGAAATGTGGGTCTTCCCAAGCCAGGGTGACCATATCCCAGGAACCAAGCAGCACGTTTCTCTGGCGTAGCCCCAGCGAGGTGGGATGGGGCAGCTCAGCTCTCTTCCTCCTCCTGCCTGCAGCCCCACGGGGTTATAAAGTACAGAGACACCCAGCCCAGAGCAATTTTCTCACCTGCCCAGGAGGGGTTACACATCCCTGTTTGCTCTGGCAAGCCAGGAACCAGCTCCATCTCCCAGGGTGGATCTCACCATACAACCAGCCTGGCTGCTGCATCGCTGAGCAGTGGGACCACTGGGAAGGACCCTATTTGCAAGAAATAAGCAAAGCTTGGCAAGGCCAGTGTGACCCTGGCACCCCACTTGCAGGCACTGCCAAGGGGCAAAGGGATCCACCTTGCCCTGTACACCAAAACTCTACCTGCCAGCTTGCACGGGCACCCATCAAGGCACACATGGCCCCACCTGGGTGCAGAAGCAAGGCAAGCCCCAGCTCCTACTGCAGTCAAGCCTCATAAGCTGGTGGCATGTGCTTTAAATCACTTCCATACTGTTGGGAACTGAAGCAAGGAGAGGAATGGGGTTTATCCCTCCCCTGCAGGCACAGGACCAGGCTTTTTGTGGTCCCTGCATGTGCACAATGGCGTGTGCTGCCTGCAAGCTCCTTTGGAAAACCGCTGTGAGTCAACCAACTACAGGAAACTTTCCCACAAGGTCCCAGCCACAAACAGACCGGAGCTCCCAGGGCTATTTCCCAGTCATCTCCCCTGCGTGTGCTGGCTTAGCATCAGAGGATGCTCTGGAGCCTTGTGCTGGCCTCTTGCTCAAGTGTGACTTTCATTTGTGTGCCTAGCTGGAGCTTAGCTGCAAAGCTTAAGGTTATTGCTTTTGGAAAGTGATGCAAAGGGGGCTTCAGGGCCCCAAAAACGGACTGACAAGGAAACCCAGGAGTCTTGTAAAAGTTACTGAGCTGGTTGCATGTAATTTCTGGGCGGCGGCGGCAGCTCTGCTGTGGACAGTGTTTGAACCTGTCCCACTCCCTTTGCCTGTACCTATGTTTGTCACATTGAGTTCAGCCCTTTTCTGTAAACTCACTTTCCAGAGCCTGGTCCAATCCTTGGAGCAGATGGGGAACATTTATTGGCTTCCCACCAAAGTACCACCCCTCTGAAGGGGACCTGCAGAGCAGAGCCCCATGCTTTGGCACACACCAAACCTGCAGGTACAGACTGTCTGGAAACAGATGTCAGACAGATGTGGCTGCAGGCACGCAAAGCTTCCCAGCCTGCCCGGAGTTGCTTTGATAACATTCAAACACAAACCTCACCTCCAAAGGCTTTGACAATTGCCAGCAGCACAATGAGGAAACAATGTGATGAAGTCTCTACCCTGCAGAAGCCACCAGCCTGGCTCACAAAAAGCCAAGAGACTGAGCAAGTCAGGAGCAGGCTGCGGAAACGGCCCTGGGATAACAAGTCCGTGGACTGCAGGAAAATCAGGGCGGGCAGAGGCAGGAGCACCCTCCACAGCAAGTGGAAGGTGGTGGAGAGAGCAGATGGAGGGATAGTAGCAGGAGCAGGTTGCACCACAGGGCTGTGGAGGAGGACATGCAGGGAGCTGGGCCAGCACACTGTAAATCACTGCCCAGTGAGGGCTGCACACAGATGCTGGAAGTCCCTGGAGCAGGGACCAGAATTCACTTCTCCCTGCTTTAACCATGAGGCTGCCTCAGACTGAGAAATCTTCATCCCCTTTGCTTCCAGCCTACCAGACAAGGTGCTGTTCTGTGCATAGTGCACAAAACTTCTTCAATCAGCTGAGGACCTGGTCTCCCAAACCCCACCAATGCCCCCATGTACCGATCAGAAAAGGCTCCCCTCAGCCAAGCCACGGGAGGAGGTGCTGGCACCAGCACCTTCATTCAGGATGCACTCATGAGGACACTGTGAGCTCATGTGACCCATCAGCAAGGTCGGGAGCTGGGAATCACTCAGGTCCACTGACCCTGGCCTCAGCCCCTGCACTATCTTGCTGCCAGGCATCATCCCAAGTTACAGCCCATCCTTTTAAGGAGAAACTGCACCCAAGCAATGCTTGCCATTGAAGGATGGTGAGGAGATGGCCTCCAATAGCATTCATTTGGGAGTTATCAGCATCATTGATGGCACCCTGGTGCAGGTCTTGCCCTCAGCCCTGACAATGCCATCCTGCAGGCACCATCATGTTGGTCTGTCTGTGGTTTTGCTGAAGGTGTTCTGCAGGTCAGGGGATACTTGTGTGTCCCAGCACCTGACCATGTGACAGGAGGGAGAGCAATAGAGGCTGCTGGAGCTGAATCACCAAACCCCATGAACCTGGGCATGCAGTGCCACTGTGACTCAACCCATAGTGTCACCACGTAGGACCTGATAGGACAGCCGCTCCCTTCCCCGCCTGGCACTGGATGATAGCACCTACACCTCGCAGCAGTATTGACCTGTGCTTATTTCCACCTTTGGAGGAATGCTGCTTCAGGCCAGCCAGCCCAAGGGCACAGTCACAGGGTGGGAAGGGATTTAGAGCAGTGTCACCCTCGATCATGCCCAAGGGGAGCCTCGTCACTTGAGGATGGGAGTGCAGGAGGCAGCCACAGGTTCAGCCCTTTACCCTCGTGCTTACCCAGGAACAGCTATAGGTTGGGTGGAGAAGTGATTGCGAGCAGCCCTGAGGAGGACTTGGGGGTGTTGGGTGAGAAGAAGCTCCCCATGACCCGGCTTCAGTGTGTGCTTGAGCCCAGAACCCCCCCGTGTGCTGGGCTGCACCCCCAGAGCGTGAGCAGCAGGTGAGGGAGGGGATCCTGCCCCTCTGCTGTGCTCTGGGGAGACCCCCCCTGCAGCCCTGATCCAGCTCTGGGGAACAGCACAAGAGGGACGTGGAGCTGTTGGAGCGAGGCCAGAGGAGGCCACGGAGCTGCTGTGAGGGCTGGAGCAGCTCTGCTCTGGAGCCAGGCTGAGAGAGCTGGGCTGGGGCCGG
>NW_009939864.1:14286-17850 GCF_000696875.1 Nestor notabilis
GGTTTGTTGGAGTCTGCACACGTAGACTCATTGCATGCTCAGACTTAATCTTTGTCTTTTGTAATTGCCTCCCCCTGAGATTTTCTTCTTCTTTCGTAGGTTTTGTGCATAGGTCTTGTTGTCCTCCTAGTTTGAGCAGTAAGGAAAAGTTTCAAGGCCAGGTTGGATGGGCCTTGAGCAACCTGATCTAGTGGAAGGGGTCCCTGCCCATGGCAGAGGTTGCAACTGGAGGAGCTTTTAGGTCCCTTCCAACCCAAACCAGGCTGGGATTCTGTGATTTCTGTCTAATGCCTCATCGCTGCTGTTTTCCTCCTGTGGTGTGGCCATTGCAGGAACAGAAGTGACCCCAGACTGCAGAAATCAGTGTGCAAACAAAAGCAGCCGCACAACAGGAGATGAGGTGGAGGCAGGAGGGACCCAAATAGGGAAATGACTAAAACAGGAGCTGGGGCAATTTCTAAGAAACACACTGCAATGGAGTGGATCCAGTCCCAAAGTAGAAACTGCTCCCGGGAGGAGCACAGCTGCTTCCGATGGGTCAGGGATGGAGGGGTAGGCTGGGTCTGTGTTGGTGACACAGCCAACCAGGTGTCCTCCTTCCTGCAGCCACCATCAAAAGGGGAGAGCTGAAAACAGCCCTCCTGTTCTCTCCAGAGCTGCTTTTTCTACCCTTTGTGTTGAGAAATGCGACTGTCAGAGAAGTGCAACCACCAGAAGCTGCTCCCGCAGGTCCGCAGCGAGCCCTCTAGCCCTTGGCCACACACACCCCAGGAGCAGCTCCAACCCTTGGCCAGACGCCTTGTTCTCCCAAAGCCCTTGGCTGGAGAACAAGGAAAGACATGGGTGGCCCGTTCAAAGCCTGCTTATGGAGGACACGTGTCCAAGACTTCAGCACTGGCCATGACGAGATGTCTGGGTTTGAGTGACACAGGCTCGAGAACTGCCAAACTCATCATCACTGCTCCAGGGTGATGTGTGAAGACCCTGATGGTGCCCATGAAGCAGGATGGTGGCATGTGCCACAGTGCAGCCCACAGGCATGTCTGTCCTTGGCTTTCACCTCACTCAGGAGTCTAAACTCACTGTGACAACGCATCACATTCATGCATATCTTGGTCAGTGCAGGACAAAGCTACATCTCCCCACACTATCTCCCAGCACTTTTGTGTTTCCTCACAGTTCCTTCCCCAGAGGGTGCTCAGGCATTGGAACAGGCTGCCCAGGGCAGTGCTGGAGTCACCGTCCCTGCAAGTGTTCACACACCGTGTAGCCGAGGCCTCGGTGCCAGGGGTTAGTGGTGGCTTTGGCAGCGCTGAGAACAGTTGGACTGGATGATCTTGAAGGTCTTTTCCAACTTGGTTGATTCTATGATTCTGTGATTCCCTCCTCTCAGAGGGAGGTATCCCAGCACAAATCCTGGTACCTCCACTGCACAGTGGACTTCTGGAGCCACTCCCTTTGGCTCTGCCCACTCCAGCACCCAGAGGAGGGGGGATGCAGCCCCAGGGCTTGGTGTCACCTCTGGGGAGACAGCGAGAGGTGAGGGAAAGATTTGTGAAAAGTGATTTTTAAATAAAACCAACGAACAACTTATTTGAGGGATCTCAAACAGACAAATGATCCTGTGAGTATTATTTTCCTGACCTAGAACATGCAGATCTGCAGCATTCCCACGTCCAAATGAACCGGTCTGGGTATCGCTGGCTTAACCAAGGGCTGTATTTCCCTGTGCACATGGTGGGATGGGTTGGAGATCAGCAAATACCCTACACCTGAGTGCAGTCCCTGGGATGCAGAACACCCTGGCTGAGGCTCAGAACACCCTGTCCTTCTGCCCATCCCACAGCCAAAGAGGTTAAACACTGCTGGGGTACCCAACAAGCCCATCCCTCTGGTGCTGGATTTATGCATTTGACTTATGCCAGCCTTTGAGATAAACATCTCTGGATGGTCCCTCGCAAATCCACAAAATGCTGTGATTTGAAGCCCACAGGAACTGCCATGGCAAAGATTCGTGATGGGGCGCAGGGGCCTGAAGCACGTCAGGCGGCTGCGCGGTGAGACAGGAACGAGTGATTCTCCCAGGACTTCATTTCCATGAAGAACTGCAGTTATTTTAGGAGCTCGGCACAACAGCGAGTGCAATTGGAGGAGTCTGATCCAGGAAAAAAGTAGAGATGTTTTTCTTCAGTAAAAATACAACAGTGCTGTAGCTTGATTGGGAAAAGGCTGGGCTTGTTTTGTTGGGTTTGTATGTGGGGTTTTTTTCACTGGGTTTGTTTGTGGGGTTTGTTTCACTGAGTTTGTTTGTGGGGTTTGTTTCACTGGGTTTGTTTGTGGGTTTTGTTTCACTGGGTTTGTTTCACTGGGTTTGTTTTTCCTCCCTGGCCGTTCTTCCGACACGCGGGAGCATTTTAAGGTTTTTCCAGAAGACGAGGAGCTGCAGCCCTGCCAGGAGCAGTGACGGAGCTGCCAGAGCTAAAAGTGGCCGATGCACCGAAGGTTCCAAAAGCCACAGCTGGAAATAACCGAACACAGGGAAGCCAAGTGGGATCCACGCGGTGCCGCCTCCAGCCCGGGGGTTTCCATTGCTGTCTCCTTGCGTTGGAGGAGTCTGCGTGCTCTGGACAACAGGAGTGTGCCTGAATGGGAAGCCAGCGAGGGCTGCTGCATTTCTCAGCAAACTTTCACCTCTGGATCTCCAAGTGGTGGCCCTAAAGCTGCTCCTCAGGCTCCTCACTGAGCAGGAGATAAAGGAGGACAGAAAGACAAAGAGATAAAGACATTGAGGTGCTGGAGCGGGGCCAGAGAATGTCCATCTTTCTTGTATTTTAGGCAGAGAGCAAAGTCGTCACTTTTATTCCAGGATGCACAAGGAAAAAGTACTACAAGAAAAGTCTTATGAAGAAAATCTAAGGCTTGATCCTCAATTTCCCACAAACCTGCATGGAACAGCAGTGGAGCTGGTGCAGGACTTGGAGCACAAGTGTGATGAGGAAGGGCTGAGGGACCTGGGGGGTTTAGTCTGGAGAAGAGAAGGCTCAGGGGGGACCTTATCGCTCTCCAACTGCCTGGCAGGAGGATGGAGCCAGGAGGGGGCTGGTCTCTGCTCCCAAGTAACAAGGGACAGGACAAGAGGAAACGGCCTCAAGCTGCACCAGGGGAGCTTTAGGTGGAGATGAGGAACCCAAAGGGTGCTCAGGCATTGGAAGAGGCTGCCCAGGGCAGTGCTGGAGTCACCATCCCTGCAAGTGTTCACACTGTGTAGAGGAGGCCCTCGGTGACATGGGTTAGTGGTGGCCTTGACAGTGCTGAGGAGTGGTGGGACTTGATGATTTCGAAGGTCTTTTCCAACCTGGTTGATTCTTTGATCCTATAAAAGAGGGATTGACTCCTGCGAGGTCAGTCTGCAGCAACCCCCAAAGTTCCCACGCTGGGTCTGCGGGTTGTGCATCCCGAGACTGCCCACACAGACCCAGAACACTGTCCCATCTGCTGAGAGGAGACTGGCTGCAGCCTCAGCTGGTGGAGTTCACACAGTGCAGTGGCAAGTGTCCACTTCCC
>NW_009939864.1:17887-26687 GCF_000696875.1 Nestor notabilis
GGACAGCAGCACCCACTGCGCTCGCTGCTGGAGTCAGTCCCTGGGCTGTGATGACGCTGCAGTGATGAGTGTGTCCACAATTCACATCTAATTAACCCTTGTGGCAGCCCTTCAGGAACTACTATTTTATAGCTTAGCCATAAAGGTTGACACCATGTTGAAAGGTGATTTGCAGGGATTTCCCATCCTGCTTCCTTCCTCTCCATTTATTTTAGAAAGGGGAAGATTGGCCATATGAACTCATCAGATCTCCTACCTGTAACAACACTTTGGTTCCCTGAAAGATCATCCATCAGATGGCAAATTAAATTAAGTATGTTGGGCAAAAGCTGCAAGAGCCATCCAGTGCCCCCGTCCTATACCTGATCCCTGCACAGCAATCTGGGTGCTCCCCAGGCTTTGGGTGGTTGCCATGTTTGTGGGGCCAAAAAGAAGATTTTTAAAATCAGTTCTGGAAAACATGGAGATCTGGACATGAAAACACGACAGACGTATCTCTGAGGGGGATGAGCTTACCTGGCCAGGGGACAGGGCAGCTGGAGACCTGCCACCCTGAGCTCCACGTCCCCATGCCACAGCCCAACCCAGCCCAATTTTTGGCACTTAGCCCTCATCTTTGGCACAGAACCAAACAGCTCCAGAGCTGGTCAGAGGGCAGAAGGAAGGAGCTCTTCCCTCACTCAGACATTAACACGATGGGCCCATCCTCAAGCCATGGAAGTTAGGGTTTTCTCTTGTAGAAAATCAAAGGACTCATCCCCAGTGCTCCTTTGAGGACTTTGGCCTGCTGCATCTGTGTCCCATGTCTCCTGTGGGCTCAGTGCCTGTGTCCTGCAAGACGTTGCTCATGTCCACCAGCAAAGCGAGGGGCAGACTCCTTGTGCAGCCATCTCTGGTCCAGCCCTCCCTCAGAGCAGAAATATCACCAGCACCCGAACAAGGTCAGCCATGACTTTGTCCAAATCTTAACCACTTCCAATGATGAAGATCCCCTACTTCTCTGGGGGCCTGTTCTTCTACTGTATCATGTAACCACAGAATGGTTTGGGTTGGAAGGGACCTTGTCCAAGCTGAAGGCCTGAAAGTTGTTGCACATTCTGGCTGTTGCCCCTTATTTTGTCACGTGGAGCTACCAAGAAGAGTTTGGCTCCACCACTTTTGTCCTTCCCAAAGTTACAGCTCTCCTCCATTTTCTCCACATCCCTCCTGAGCTGGTTGGAGGGAACAGGGTGCAAAATCAGATGCACTTATCCAAACACTAGTGTCAAGCAGAGGAGGTGCATCAAAGAGCAGAGTGGCGTTTGTTGGGCTTTGCAGATCAGCTCTCGACACGTGAGCCCACAAGCTTTGATATGCCCTGGACCAGGAGGTTTGTCTGGCACTCGGTGACCTGTCACTGCTGTCCTCGGTCCAGGAGCAGGGGGGTTCACCCACTTGTCTTTGTGTAGGAACACTGTGATGAGCAGAACAGGGTTGCTACACCAACAAACTGACGCACGGGATGGGTGAAACTTTCCTTGAGGAACACGTGTGTCCTGACTTAATTGTCCCATTAGTTCAGGAAGGGACAAGAAATTACTTGCAAATGGCTCCTATGCAAACACCCTGTCCACAGACCCTACCTCCTCCTGCTTGGTTCTTCTGCATCTCTCGAACCTTCCTTGTCAAGGGATGAAGGCAGGGAAGATGGGGAGGTCCTGGATCTTTCTAAGGTGAGAATCCAGTTCATCACCTCCATCTCTGCCTGTGCCTCCTGCTTGGCAGTACCCAAAGTGGGCTGAGGGATGCTGGCAATGGGTCACTCTGGGAAAAGGTCCTCCTCATCCTCCCACTGCCCTATGGGTCTGCTCAGCAACAAAGGAAAGTGTTTTCCACCATCCTTTTCTCCAAGCTCCCCCAGCGCCCCATGGCTGGCCGGGACTCAGCATTATTTGCCTTCCTTCCCCAGCACAGGGAATGTGTGAGTTGGATGAGCTGAGTAAAAATGACCTAAGGCAGTGAAGAATCAGAAAATGAGCAATGAGAGGGTCAGAACAATGCTTCCCGAATGAGTTAGCAGCACCCAGGGGACTCTTCCCACTGCTGGATTTCCTGTCCTGGCAGTAGCCCAGCTGAGCTTATTTTATTTCCTTGACAGACACCATCTGAGCCTATTTTTATTTTTACTGCAGAAGCATTTTATTTTCTCCTTCCCCATGGATTGTTTAGGAGTGACATTGCTGATGCCATTCACAGAGGTTGGTGGTACTTGTCCTTAAGGCTTCAATTCATATAATCACAGGTTTGGGTTGGAAGGGACCTTAAAGCTTCTCCAGTTCTGACCCCCTGCCATGGGCAGGGACACCTTCCACTAGAGCACGTTGCTCCAAGCCCCTGTGTCCAACCTGGCCTTGAACACTGCCAGGGGTGGGGCAGCCACAGCTTCTCTGGGCACTCTGTGCCAGTGTCTCACCACATCTGAAGGACATCATTGTTTGTAGCTCCCCAGGGCCGGGTGACACCCCACACAGGGCAAGGCTGAGCTGGGGACCCCCCATCACACTGCAGGGACACCCCTCAACTTCCCCATACGGCTTTTCAGAGCCCAGCCCCAGGGTCGCCATCTGGAAGGACAAGAGCCCTGAAACACACTTTAGCACCCCCCAGCCCTTATTGAAGAAGTGGAAGAAGTCCCAAACAAATCCCAGCCAACCCCGACCTCCAACCCCGCAGTGCAGACGAAGACTGCTTGTTCCCATGGTGAAGCTCCAGACTGCTTCTGGGCACCTCGTCTACCCAAATGAGAGGTTGCTCCTTGTGAGCCCCAACAGCTTTCCGAGCAGGGTGAAGTGACTCGCACAGCAGGTCAGCAATTAGAGCAGGGCAGGGGAATTCTTGTGTCTGCAGTCTCAGTATCTCACTGTGGAGCTCTGTTTAGTCTGTGCCTCTCAAGTAGGCTTGTTACTATTCTGAGAGTATTTGTCTAATCGGGGGTCCAAGGAATTATTTTGCTCAGTAAAAAGTTCTGTTTATTTGGCTAAGTTTATACTCCAGGGTGGGCCTTGGAAAGGCCCCATCAAGGCTATGGGTTGCTGGAGTGTCCTGGAGCATGGGCACACATGTAAAAAAGGCAGAATTCTTTTTACAGAAATACGAGAAAACCTTTAGGCTCACAGCTTCGAGCCAGCTCTGAAATGGGGCCCTTGCAACCCAAGTGCTGCAGTTACACAGATGACTCCAGCATCTACTCTGGCTGCTGCATTGGGAAGCTGATGCAATAATGAACTGAGGGACACCTGAATGGTCAAGGCCCATCATCTTGGATAGGTAAGACTGATTTATCACCCTCCCCAAGTACCTTTCGTTCGTCCCAATCCCCTCATCCCTGACAGAGTGAGGAAACTTCAATAGGGACTGTAGGGATAGGACAAGGGGTGATGGGTTCAAATTTAAACAGGAGAGACTTAGGTTGGATATAAGGAAGAAGTTCTTCCTTGTGAGGGTGCGGAGGCCCTGGCATGGGGTGCCCAGAGAAGCTGTGGTTCCCCCATCCCTGGCAGTGTTCAATGCCAGGTTGGACACAGGGGCTTGGAGAAACCTGCCCTAGTGGAAGGTGTCCCTGCCCATGGCAGGGGGTTGGAACTGGATGAGCTTTAAGGTCCCTTCCAACCCAAACCATTCTGTGGCTGTAGGACCTTCGGATATTTTTCCCAGTAATCTTGCCCCTTTTCACCTATGGGGTCACAGCATTTTTTGAACCTAACAAAGCATTCAGCATTTCCTGGTGATTATTCCCATTTTCCTGTTTAAATTCTTTCCCTGGGCTGCTTTTTCTCATGGCTGACTTCAGCTTGGTGATCTTCGCCCCACACATGAACTGAGATCACCCATGCCTCAGTGGACTTTACCCTGTTTGCATATGACAACCATGGCTGAGTTGTGACTACTTGCAACTGAGCAACCACTAATTTTTAGCCCCAACATAAATCTTTGTTATCTGCTGAGGTAAGGTCCACTACAGCATCCTCGCTACTGCAGAAGGCACCGGTTTCTGCATTTGCATTGGCATTGACAACTTACTAACAACTTCTTTTCACATCCCTTGCAGCCTGGTTGGATTTTGTCCTGGACATCTTATTCTGTGCTAAATAAGGACAGAAATCATAGAATCATAGACCGGTTTGTGTTGGAAGGGATCTTAAAGTTCCTCCAGTTCCAACCCCTGCCATGGGCAGGGGCACCTTCCACTAGAGCAGGTTGCTCCAAGCCCCTGTGTCCAACCTGGCCTTGAACACTGCCAGGGATGGGGCAGCCACAGCTTCTCTGGGCTACCAGGTTGTGTTTTAAGCTCAGTACCCCTGGAACAGCCCCAGTAGCTCTCCATACCCTAATCTCAGCTGCAAAAGGAGCTGCTCAGGGCAGAGGGCCTGCGTGTCCCTCACAACCAACATCCTCCCAGAACAAACCCCTTCCATGAGCTGACCCAGTTCCCATCCAGATGCTCTGAGTTCCTCAAACCCTTCAGTCTGAGGCACAACATCCAGAAGAACGTGGCACAGCTCCTCTCCTGCAGCACAGAGAGGACAAAGCTGTGGCTTCAGTGTCACCACAGGGTCCATGGTAAGATCAGTCCTGCTGCAGAGAGCACAGGAACACACAGGACAAGCACAGGGCATCCCCACCTCCCACCCCAGCTCAGTCTCTCCTGGAACCCAGCGCCTCCCAGGCATGCAGGGTTGGTGGTGTGGTGTTTGCAGAGTGACTCAGGCTAACCTGTCAGCCCGCAGTAAATTCTGTTACAGCAATAACCCAACTGGTGTCATTCACACAGGGCCAGTTCCGTCTTCTCCAGGGGGTCACCCCAGGTCCCCATTCTTTCACCTTTTGCCTCAGGCAGGTCAGTGGCACTTATTCAATCATGCAGCAGATTCCCACATGTCCCACAGCAGCTCCAGCCCTTGCTGCCTGCCCTGCTGGATGGGCTTGGATAATTCACATCATCAAGGCATGTTATAGGCTTAAAACCAGGCGTGGATGTACAGGTTGGATGCTCCTGGGCATCACCAACAGCCTCAGAAGGGCTCACTGTCCCTGGCCTCCAGAGAGAAGGTAATGGCAGGGACTGAGCTGCCAAGTAGCCACAACACCCCCTGAGCCGAGTCCCCTGCATGAGACATGGGAAGTGGGGACCAACGACATCATCCTGCAATAAACGTGTCCTGACACTGATGGGCTGGGGCTGTGAGGGGAGGTCAAGAGTATATGGGTGATGGAGAGAGGGGGGAACTGCAAGAAAATCTGTGTTGAGGCCAGATATGAAGGGAAACGCTCCTGGCTGGGAAGGAGAGGAGATGAAGACTCTTAACAGCACCAGGAGGAAGAGAAGGGTCTGGCTTGGAGGAGCCAGCTGAGGTGACCATGATAGTGCTTGCAGGGAGAATGCACTGCCCTGATGGGTCCCAGCAGCTCTGGGATGCAGGCACCCCACCACTCTGCTGCCTCCAGCTGACCCCTGAGGGGCCCCCTCAGCTCTGACTCAGTTTCCCCACCTGGCCATCACCTGCTGGTAGGTTAAAGAGGGAAACAGAGACAATTCCCAAGTAGAGATCATATCTGCAGGAGAGCTGTGCCTGAGTGGGATTGCTGGGGCAGCCCCAACACCTCCATCCCTGGGCATCACCCGCAGCACCTCTGAACCACACCATGGCCCCACACGGCCCCCTCACACTATAAACACATCCTAAGCCATCTGAGGCCAACCACAAGCGGGTGGCACAAGACATTTCAGCCAGCAAACACACCATGAGCAGCCCTTACAAAACATTCTCATCCTAAACCAGAGCTGTGGGAGCGCTGCCTTTCCCAGAGGAGCAGCAGCCCTGCCAGCCAGGACCTGAAATAGCACTGCTGGGTTTTTTGATGCTTGTTTTGGTGTCCCCAGAGGGACCTGGAGCTACACTTGGTCACTTATGTTTCTGGGCATTTCCATGTTCAGAGCCTGGTGTTTTGCTGTGTTTAAACAGCGAACACTGTCCCTGGGAACAGTCTCGTTTTGGGCAAAGCTCTAGGTGTTCCTGCAGGGCTACACCCGGGCCTGGCTCACAAAACCCTGCTCAGAAATCCAGGGAACCAGAGTTTCCCTTCTTTATCCAAGCAGGAACAGGAGTTTCCACTCCCCAGTGAAGAAGGGGATGCCCGCTCTGCCACTGCCGAGAAACATGTCACAAAGAAAAGGCAGCTACAAGACATGATATTCTCCTTTTATTTACCTATGACCATGACAATGTATTTTTGCTAGCTGCAGAGATGCTTTGCACTGTAAACTGGGTGCCTGCAGGCAGGCAGTCCGTCCAGCTCTGCCAGGGTCAGCAGTAACCCCCACTCCTCAAAACACATATTGTTATCCAGAGTAAGGAGAGCATCTGGTTCACAGAGCTGCTTTTCTCCATCACCAAACTCTCCATCGTCAGGGCATGATATATACACCAGGCTCCCCCAGCGGCCCGCTGCCAGGGAACATGTTTGTCAGAAAAAACCTAACTCAGACAACGCTGTACGCACTCAGAAACTAAAAAAGCATCCACTCGTCTGGAGAACTCTGCCGCGACACACACAAATATTGCACTTGTCTTTTCAGACCAGGAAAGGACATGAGGATTTCCTATGACACAGCAACGTGTCCAACTACAGGAGGTCAATAAATAAACCAGGGGTGGGAGCAGGAGGTGGTTGGCCTCACACACCTCCAGTGCAGGTGAAGGACCCGGCTTCCACTGCTCCCGGGGGGACCCACCACGAGTGAAGGAAGCGCCAGGCTCCTGGGATATAGCTGCTCCGGGAGGCATCGCCGGCGTGGGAAGCACAGCAGCATCCTGGGGCTGGTCCAGTTCACAAGTCTCATATCCAGGGATATAAGGCGGTGCTGTTGTCCCCTTGCCGAAGCCCTACACAGAAGTCCTCCTCCTCAAGCTGGGATCCCTCGTCGCCTTCCAGCCATGCTGGCAGCTTGGGCGCATGCTTCACAGTAGTGATGGGAGCTTCCCTCCTGGCTAAAATCCATGGCGCAGTCACCCCGAAGGCATCGTACCAGCAACGGTGAGATGGGGCAATGGAGCAGTACCAGACTGCTGGGCTTGTCTGTCCCCTCGGCCCCATGCTCGGTGCCTTCAGCTGCCCCACACCCATGCGCTGCAGGAATACGGTTGGGGGCACACGCCCACTATCCCCCGGGAAAGCCTCTGCCGCCCAATTCCATGTAAACACTCAGCTCCCAGCCTGCCCTGAGAGAGTCCTTGGGTCTACAGTGGGGAGCTGGCTTTCTTCTGGTTAATTATGTCCAAGTACAGGTCGGAGCGGAGGAAGCGGGGATATGAGTCCTTCTCCATGAGCCCGTAAATCCTCTTCTGCGCAAGGTCGAAGCAGCTGCGGGTGATGTTCTGGAGGTTCTCCTTGGTGTGCTCCCGTGTGTAGGAGTCCAGGTTGACCTGTGGGCACAGAGACCAGCGCTGGTGAGCAGCTCCCCGTGCTATGGAGCCACACACCAACACAGGAGCCAGCCCTCACCTCCTTGCAGGACTGGATGGCGATGTACTCAGCAAAGATCTTCTTGGCCTTGGAGACCATCTTGGACTGGGATTTGATCTTCTTGAACTCCTCACACGCCAGCCAGAACTCCAGGTTCTCCTCACTGAACTCGGTGCGCAGGAAGGCCCTGAAGGCAGCGAGCCCGTCTGTGGAAGCAGAGATATGTCTCTACTCCCAGCTCACACGTGGGGAATGGCCCCACATGACCCTCAGCCCAGCAACCTTGCAAAGGTGCAGCCTCAACTGCCTCCCCAGACTGTCCCCTAAAGCCACGTCAAGAGCCCCTGGGCTATGCAGGCAGCGGTGGCATTGCCAGGCCAAGCTTGGCCATGCAATCCATCCATGTGCTGAATCCCCAGTCCTCAGCCCTGCTGCACACATGGGGAGACAACCCCCTGGGTGTCCCTATGGGGGCTGGGTGTAAGATGTGAACACGATATGGGGTGCCCCACACAACAGGAGAAATAGTCTAAAGCAGCTCCTGCTTCACAGATCGTGCACAGACACAAACTGCTGCTTTTTTCTCCCCAAGAGGGGCTGCAGCCTCAAGCCCCAGCTCCCCTAGCCCCTGTGCCAGGCAGGAGCAGAAAGGGTGCAGGCAAGGGGCAGTCTCATTTTCCTTTGTCTACCCCCAACCACCGAAAGGGATTAACAGAGGAAATCCCAGCTTTACCCATGCACATGTCTGGATATTGCCCCGGCAGCAAACAGGAGCAGAAGAGACGGTCAAACACTTACATTTGTGCAGCAGCAGCTTCTCCAGGGAGTCCCCCCACTTGAGAGCTTCCTCGGGAGTGGGCCTGTGGGAGGACAGTGTGTTGGCAAGGTGAGGCTGTGACAGTAACACCACGGTGTGTGCCCCAGCTCCAGCGCTGCCCAAGCATCTGCGGGCAGAGCCAGGCTCTGCACTGGGCAGCACGGCAGAGGCTGTGCTGGAAGGAGAGCTCTGCCTTTAGACTGGCAGGAAGACAATCCGACACACGGAGGTCTGTGCGGTGGGATTTGGGGTGTCTGAGCCAGGACTGACTGCGGAACTGCGGCACGGGATGATTTCAGCAGCCGGATAAGCTGCTGAGTGTGAGTACAGAGGGCTCGTCTCCAGCTGCTGGAGCATCTCCAGAGCAAAGTGGGTTTTTAAACCACCCTCCAGCCAGTGAGAGTTTCACGTACAGGCACTAGGGGAAAGCAGCCATCAGGTAAATTTCCAGCTCAAGCTGCCTCCTCCCGGGCACGGAGC
>NW_009939865.1:0-452 GCF_000696875.1 Nestor notabilis
CATCTTGGAAAGGGGAGTCCTGGGTGAGTGTGTGCACATGCCTGTGTGTCACTAGTGGGGTGCACGGGGGGCGGTGGCAGAGAGCCCACGGGGTCCCCTAGATCGCCCTTGGAAGCAGGGGGATGCTGCAGGTCAGTGCTGGGGGGGCACCTCTTTTCTGGTTGTAAGGGCACACAGTGATGTTCCACCGTGCTGCAATGGCACCCCCATCCTAACTGCTTCCCCCTCTTCCTGGAAGAAGGACCCTGATGCCACAGGCATAGGTATCCTGCCCCTTAGCATGCAGAGGGGGCTGAATTTACTGTGTCTGCTGTGCCCCCCAGCTTTGGGGCATGACAGGGTGGGGGTTCACAAGTGCTTCTTTCCTCAGTTTCCTCCAAATAAGGTGTCAGATCCCCCCAGCATAAACAGGAATTCACTGGGGGAGGGGGGGACGGGATGGGACACATTGA
>NW_009939865.1:480-6751 GCF_000696875.1 Nestor notabilis
TGGGCAGCCTGCTCCCAACATGGAGGCAAGTCTGGTGCTGGGGGGGTGTCTTAGCTGCCTCCTCCATACCTTCCCTGGCCCTGTGCCTCCCCTCATTAGCAAACTCGCCATCTTCCCCAACGGCTGCACTAATTACTGAGTTCATTAGTGGCCCAGCGTGTCCGGCTAGGGGCCCAGGGAGGGGGTGACTGCTCTGGGGCTGGAGCGGGGTCCCCCTCTCGTGCCACACCAGCAGGATACAGCCCTGGGACACCAAGCAGAGAGTGGCCACCGGGGTGTCACTCCCCCAACCCTGCACCCCCACTGGAGGCTCCACACTCAGGTATGGGTCCCAATGAGGACACTGGTGTGGGGTGCACAGAGAGAGAGCTGAGTGGCATGGTTAGGGGGGTTTTGGAGTCCAGGGGAGTGGAGGGCAGCAGCAGAGCCCATCCCTGTGGTATCAGGGCACCCCCTTGTATGTGGCTGACACCTCCATGGCCTGCATCAGCCCATTGCTATCACTTCAGGGATCCCAGAGGAGGGAAGGCAGGCAGGATTTGGGGTTCACAGGCACCCCGGCCTGGCGACAGGGTGTGGGATGGTCGTGGCCAGCATTACTGGCTCAGCAGGGTGTCCCAGATAAGGTAATCCTGCAGGGCTGGGAAAGAGATAAGAGCAAGATAAAGACAAGATGAGGAGCCTGGGGGCCTGTCTGGTGCTGCAATCTGCTCCCCCCTCCCAGGTTTCTGTACCCTCTGGTCATCCCCCCAAATCACCTTCGGGGCTGGAAGCCTTTGGGCAGGACTCCAGTCCTCTCTTCTCTCTGCCAACACCCAAGGTCATCATCAGGTACCACCCCCTGGGGTTGGGGTTCGGGACCGTGGGACAGGGAATAGGGCTTAGCTATGCCACCACCCTGTGCCCTGCTCCATGTCCCATACCACACCCCTGTACCTCCCTCCCATCCCTAAGGCTGGGGCTGCTGAGACCCCCAGTGCAGGGAGCAAAGCCCATGGGGTAGTGAGCAGGCATCTGTCCTCTAGCTGGAGATGTGGAACAGCCTGGGTGCAGTCCTGTGGGCAGGAGGGAAATGATGTGGCAGGTGGGACTTGAGAACATGTGGTGTGGGAAGGGGATGCCCCAGAAAGATGATGCTGCATTGCTGATGGCTCTGAGCTGGTAGCAACAAAATACCCCATCACTGCAGGATGTGGGGAGTGAAGGGCAGCAGCGCAGCTCAGCCCTATGGCATCAGTCATCACTTTGTGGGGCAGGCACAAAAACCCCCTTGTTTACATGGGCTCAATGCTTCATGGCTGGAAGGGTTTTGGGGTTTTGGGGACTGGTGAATGGAGGGCAGTGACACAGCCTATCCCCGTGGCATAAGGGCATCTCTGTGTTTGTGCCTGACGCACCCTCATGGCCTGGTTCAGGCTATTGCTCTCTTTTTCAGGAACCTTCTGGTTGTGTGGCAGGAACCAAAAACCCCATCACCATGGGACTGGTGCCAAGGGGGGTGCGGGCCTGGGAATGGCAGCAGGCACCCCAGGGGCACAGCAAGCCTGCGGGCAGGGTGCCATGAGATGCCATGTGGTGCCCTGTGCTACAATAGCTCCTTGGGGGACAACCTCCCCATGAGTAACGGGGCTCTTCAGGTGCCACAAAGCCTTGGAGGGCCATGGGGACCTTGACTCCGGGCTGTTCCTGCCCTTATATGGTGAACATAGGCTGGGACAGGAGGGGACAAAGGTCCCCTGGGTGGTGGCACCCCAGCACTTTGCCTAGGTGTGCTCACCTGTGCCAGCTCTGCGGGGAAGGTGAGGGGCTGGGGCGTGGGCCAGAGGGTGGACATGGGGGGCAGCACATCCCACAGCCACCATCGCTCCTGCCACCATGGTGGCCTGGAGATGGGGCTTGGGCACCCAACCCTGCTCCAGCTTGGGGCTGCGCCAGGAGGATGTCACCCCTGGATCTAAGGGGTGGGATGTGGGTGCTGTCAGGGCAGCGCCGTAAGATGAGGTTGGGGTTTGTAGGGCTGGGGGAGCAGAGGTGCCTCTGCTGGGCACCACTGGCTCTTCCTGCCAGGGCACTGCCAGCCTGGGAGACACGGCTGCAGGCAACCTTGGCAGCACCGGGGCTGAGCCCAGGCATGCTCAGTGCCTCTGTGGGGCTGGGATATGCCATTCCTGGGGGGCACAGATCTGGCACTGGGTTTGGGAGCTGGGGGGGCTGCAGTGGACAGCATGTACCTGCACATGTGTGTGTGTGTTCAAGTGGCCATGTCACGCCGTGCTGAGCAGGGCCAGTGCCTGCTGGCCCTGGGGAGGAGCAGGCCACCGTACAGTGGTGTCACTCAGCTGGGGAGCCCTGCACAGCCCTGCCCAAGCACAGGGAAGGACACTGGGGTGCTCCTGCCTGCTTCAGACCCCATCATGGAGCACGACAGCTCCCATCAGCTGCAGTGTTGGGGGGGACAAAAGACCTGTTTGTCACTGGGGTGCTGGAGGGGTCCCTTACTCTGTGCAGTTCTGGATGGGGGGTTTATGGCCTGCCCACTGCAGATGGGCGGGCCAGCAGATGGCATGGCAGGCTGGCTCTGTCCCAGCTCTTAATGACACCGCCTGTCATTAACAAGGGTGTTGCCAATGCCCCGGCAGGTCCCCTTGCCTGCAGCACCATGGTGGAGCTCAGCAGCAAAGTCAGCAAGACGCTCAACAAGACCACGCCAGGCATCCAGATATGGCGAATCGAGGTAGGGATGGGGGCACAGCCTGCGCACCCATTACCTGGGCACCCATCACTGGGCTGTTTGAGAGGGCTGAGGAAGGGAAGATCCCACTTTTGTGTCCTCAATGCCTGGGTTTGGGGTCTCAGTGCAGCACCCACGGTTAAACTCACCCAGGTTTTGGGGCTGGAGTGGGGGGTTCACACCAGGGCTGACATCTCCCTTCCTTCTGCAGAACATGGAGATGGTGCCAGTGCCCAACAAAAGCTACGGCAACTTCTACGAGGGGGATTGCTATGTCCTGCTGTCGGTAGGGCAGCCTGGGGTCCTGTGGGGGGGACAGGGATGGGCTCTGCCCTGGGGGGGATGCTGGGGTGCAGGGAGGGGTGTCCCTGGCCAGGGGGCCTGGGGATATGGGGGCTTTTCTAGCAGGGACTGGTGTGCTGGGACACGCAAGAGGGGGAGCAGCTTCAGCTACGACATACACTACTGGCTAGGCAATGAGTCAAGCCAGGATGAGCAGGGGGCGGCTGCCATCTACACCACCCAGATGGATGATCACCTGGGCATGGTGGCCGTGCAGCACCGTGAGGTCCAGGGCCATGAGAGCGAGACCTTCCGCGCTTACTTCAAGCAGGGACTCATGTACGTTGGTCACCCCCATGGACCTTCTCCCACAGTGGGTGATGGTGGGAAGGGATCCTCTGCATGCCCCCCAGGGGGACATCCCCAGTGGGATGGGGACAGCACTGTCCTAGTGGGGTGGAGGAGGTAGGAGGAGGACTGGGAGCTGGTCTTGCTCTATTCATCACACATGTGGGTGTGAGGGGGTCCCCAAACACCTCCCTGTGCACAGAGGTGGGAGGGGAACCCCACTGGAAGAAGAAGGGAGGGGTCCCAGGGCTGACACTGTGTCTGTTGTCCCCCCCAGCTATAAGAAGGGTGGGGTGGCTTCAGGAATGAAGCACGTGGAGACAAACACCTACAACATCCAGCGCCTGCTGCACGTGAAGGGCAAGAAGAACGTGGTGGCAGGAGAGGTGAGTTACAGGTTGGGGGGACGTCCTCAGCCATGAGCCTCTATGCAGAGATAGAGGTCAGGATCAGGCCAGAGCCTCCCCAGACACTGCTGCCCTCAAGCTGGGGACAGAAGGGGTGTGTGGCCACACCACTTTGTCTCAGGAGCATCCTCACCTCCAAAAAGCCCGTCTTGGGTTATGGAGAGGGAATACAGGCTGGAGGCACCAGCGCTGAGCCAGGGCAGGTTGGGGCTGTGGTGCCAGGGTGACCCAGGCATCCTGCTGCTTAATATGCCCCCCTTTAAATCCCTTCCTACTGCAGGTGGAAATGAGCTGGAAAAGCTTCAACCGGGGGGATGTGTTCCTGCTGGACCTGGGGCAGCTCATCATCCAGTGGAATGGTCCTGAGAGCAACCGGAATGAGCGGCTGGGGGTATGGATGGGGGTCCCAGGGCTCCTCTCTGGAGCAAGGAGGAGGAAGCCACAACCCCCTCCCCAATCCGGGCTGACACTTCCTCCCCTGGGTGCAGGCAATGACCCTGGCCAAGGACATCCGGGACCGGGAGCGCGGGGGCCGTGCCAAGGTGGGCATAGTGGATGGGGAGGATGAGGACGCCTCGCCAGGGCTCATGCAGGTGCTCATACACGTGCTCGGTGAGAAGAGGGACATCAAAGCGGCCATCCCTGATGACACAGTGGACCAGAAGCTCAAGTCCTCCCTCAAGCTCTACCAGTGAGTTGCTGGGAGTGGGTCACCCGTGAGGGCATCTTGCAGGGTGCCAAAAGGGACACAGCACCCATCTGCTGTGTCCCACACCTCCTGTGCCCATGAACAGCCATCAAGAGGGGTCAAGGCAATACAGGGGTGGGTACAGATCCTTTGGATGCTGTTGGAGCAAGGGGAGCCCCTGTTGTCAACAGGGTTGGTATCTGATTGGGAGATGCTCGTGCAAGCCTGACCTTTGGATGTGATGGCAATGTTTCTGGGTGGACCTGTCACATCTGACACCCCGTTGTTCCTCCTCATGGCCATGAGTGAGTTGCATGGCAGGGCAAGCTGCAAACCAGGTTGCCACCATAGCACGGCAAGAAGGCCCCTGGATGCCACCTCTGCCCTGATGGGGTGGGGAAGGGGATGGGGAGGGGACACTGCCACCCAACTCTGTCACCATCAGGTGGGGATGGGGAGAGGGTTTTCCAGCCCTATTCTAACCCCTCTTCCTCTCTTTTCCCCTGCCAGTGTCTCCAATGCCAGTGGGAACCTGGTGATCCAGGAGGTGGCAGTTCGACCCCTGACTCAAGACATGCTGCTGCATGAGGTGTGTCACCAGTTAGATGCTTGGGGGTACCCAATTTCGTTGGCAGCTTTAACCGTTCAAAAGCCAGTTAGGTGGGATTTTGCCCCAAAATCTTAATTTCTGCTGTTGTGTCCCCTCCAAGGACTGCTACATCCTTGATCAAGGAGGCCTCAAGATCTTTGTCTGGAAAGGCAAGAATGCCAACAAGGAGGAGAAGCAGCAGGCGATGAGCAGAGCGCTGGTGGGTGCTGGGTCGGGGATTGGTTATGGGATAGCCTGTGTGCTCCCCAGGGTGCTGGGCACCCCCTGCTCACACTGCATCCGAATCTCCCCAGGGCTTCATCAAAGCCAAGAGCTACCCGGCCAGCACCAGCGTGGAGACGGAAAATGATGGATCTGAGTCAGCTGTCTTCAGGCAGCTCTTCCAGAAGTGGACTGTCCCCAGCCAGACCAGTGGGTTGGGAAAGACTCACACCATAGGCAAAGTGGGTGAGTGTCCCCTTTTAAAGCTGCAGGACTCCTTGGATTGGGATGGGGGTTCTGTGGGGACCCCTGTGGCTGGTGAGATATGGCTCATCCTTCTACCCTTCCCCACAGCCAAGGTGGAGCAGGTGAAGTTTGACGCCACCATGCTGCACGCCAAGCCCCAGATGGCTGCCCAGCAGAAGATGGTGGATGATGGATCTGGGGAGGTGGAGGTAGGGTGGCTGGGGCAGAATGTGAGACCCTCTCAAGGCACCCCCTTGGCTGTACTGGGGGATGCTATGGGGCCCAGGGGCTGCAGGGCAGGGAGATGCACCAGCCCTGGTAGCAGCACACCCCTGTCCCATTCCCACCAGGTCTGGCGTGTGGAGAACCAGGAGCTGGTGCCTGTGGAGAAGAGGTGGCTGGGCCATTTCTATGGTGGGGACTGCTTCCTGATTCTCTACATTTATTTCGGGGGTCCCAAGGTGAACCGCCTCATCTACATCTGGCAGGTGAGACCTGTAGGTCACTGACCTACAGGCGGGGGACAGGGGGGCACCTCACCAGACTGGGGATGCTCTGTCCTACACGTGATCCCATGGGATAGGCATGAGGGCTCCCTCTTCCCACGAGGGAGAAGGGGGCTGCAGCGGGTGCTGAGCCCTGCCCTGCCCTGCCCTGCCCAGGGCCGCCATGCCAGCACAGACGAGCTGGCTGCCTCTGCCTACCCAGCCGTCATCATGGACCAGCAGTACAACAACGAGCACGTGACGGTCCGCGTC
>NW_009939865.1:6802-30531 GCF_000696875.1 Nestor notabilis
ACCAAGCCGTCATCCTGGACCAGAAGTACAACAACGAGCCCGTGCAGGTCCGCGTCACCATGGGCAAGGAGCCGGCCCACCTGATGGCCATCTTCAAGGGCAAGATGGTGGTGTATGCGGTGAGCAGGGGTGCCGGGGTGGGGAGCAGTGAGCCTGTGGCACTGGTGGTGACCTCCCCTTCCTGTCCCCGTCCCTCCAGGGTGGCACATCGCGGTCGGGCAGCACAGAGCCCACACCCTCCACCCGCCTCTTCCACGTCCATGGCACCAATGAGTACAACACCAAGGCCTTCGAGGTGCCCGTCCGCGCCTCCTCCCTCAACTCCAACGATGTCTTTGTGCTCAAGACCCCCGGCTGCTGCTACCTCTGGTATGGGAAGGTGCGTACAGCCAGACTCTGTGGGGGTGCTGCTGGCCTAAGGGACGTGTCTGTGTCTTCTTCCTTGGCTGGGGCCGGTGATGGAGCAGCTGTGCTTGTGTGGCAGGGCTGCAGCGGGGATGAGCGTGAGATGGGCAAGACAGTGGCCGACATCATCTCCAAGTCAGAGAAGCTGGTGATCGCAGAGGGACAGGAGCCACCCGAGTTCTGGCTGACCCTGGGGGGCAAGTCTCAGTATGCCAACAGCAAGAGGTACCAGCTGTGTGCCCAGGGGTCCCTTATCCCTACCCACCCTTGGGGGTAAGATGGGCCACCAGTCCCCAAGCAGTGTGAGCCCTACTATGCTGGCCCCTGTCAGGTTGCAGGAAGAGAACCCCTCTGTGCCCCCCCGCCTCTTTGAGTGCTCCAACAAGACAGGCACTTTCTTGGCCACGGAGATCGTAGACTTCACCCAGGATGACCTGGAGGAGAATGATGTTTACGTGCTAGACACGTGGGACCAGGTGAGCTGGGGGGACATGAGGTGTGGGGGCACCTTTGATCCCACAAGCTGATGGCCCCAGGGTGGGTGCAGGACCTGCAGCAGCCAGAGGCGGTGGGATGGGAGGCTAGAAACCCCCATGGCCCTGTCCCTGCTCTATTTTTAACTAGCCCTTGCTGGAAGAGGAAAATGCTTTCCATCCCCTTCCTCCAGAGTTAGCTGAGATAGGCTCCCAGTGCCCTTCCCTGCGGGCAAATCCTGTGTAACCCCAGCCATGGGTCAGGCATGGCCCCAGAGGGCCCCATCTCACCCCAGTGGTGGACACAGTGTCCTCATTCCAGGTTTTCTTCTGGATTGGGAAAGATGCCAATGAGTCGGAGAAGGAGGCGGCAGCAGTGATGGTGCAGGAGTACCTGCGGAGCCACCCCAGCGGGCGTGATCTTGACACCCCCATCATCGTGGTGAAGCAGGGCTACGAGCCCCCCACCTTCACTGGCTGGTTTGTGGCCTGGGACCCTCTCAACTGGGCTGTGAGTCACAGAGGGGGTCTGGAAAGACCGGGGGGACCTTTGCAGATGAGCTCTGGAAGCCAGCACTGCCAGGGTGCAGGCAGCAGCTTGCCTGATCCTTGCCCAGGGCTGAGCTCTTTTGTCCCCTACCAGGACAAGAAATCCTACGAGGAGCTGAGAGCCGAGCTGGGGGATGAGAGCAGCCTTGGGCAGCTCACCTCAGTAAGTGGCACAGGGAGAGGGGTGGGAAGGGGTGCAGAAAGTCCCTCATCCTCTTACCAAGTGGCACAAAGAGCTGCAAGGACAAGTCCTTGGGTGATGGGACATCTAACCAGACTGGTGCCTCTGCCCATGGGGCTGCCCTGATGTGCCCTCTTCCCCACCACCCAGGCGCTCACATCCAGGCAAGAGGTATTCACCGCCACCACCACCCTCCTCCCCGAGAAACTGGAGATCTTCCCCCTGGATGTGCTGGTGAACACCGCAGCCGAGGACCTGCCACGGGGTGTGGATCCCAGCAGGAAGGAGGTGAGACATGGCTGGGGTCTGCTGGGGGGGGACGACCGGTGGAGCCCCCCAGCCTCAGCTCAGCCTCCTCTCTCCTCCCCCAGTGCCACCTCTCTGATGAGAACTTCCAGGCTGTTTTCGGCATGAGCCGCTCTGCCTTCGGCAGCCTGCCCTTGTGGAAACAACAGACGCTCAAGAAGGACAAAGGACTCTTCTAGGGCAGAGTCTGGGCACAGGGACAACCCCAGTTTGTTATTTGTATTAAATAAAACAGATTTGGAGAGCAGGGCTGTGTGTACCCCTGGGCTTAGCCCAGCTGTGGGGCTTATTGGGCAAAGAGGTGGCACTCAGGGGGACAGAGGTCTTGACTGGGCGCCGAGGCAGTGAAGGGAAGGACCCTCAGCTCCTTTTCCCTGGGTCCCTCCTTTACCCCTTGCACTTGGAGGCAACCCACAAGCTGTTGCTAACCCAGGTTCCCCTAGGGAGTCAGGGCTGCCCCATCCCACCCCGGTGGCAGCAGCTCAGGGCTAAAGGTCTGGTATAGAGCTGGAGCCGCTCCCTGCGCTGTCACGTGAACCTCAGTAAATAAATGCTGGACCAAAGGTAAGAGCAACAAGCGACAGGCTGAGGGGATGGCATGTGTGTGGGGACAGACACCAGGGATTACCTGTGTGTCCTTGCCCTGGGAGGGAAGGAGGGCATCTTCCTTCTTCGGATCCACAGGAAGCCAGAGAGGCAGTGGGGGGGGTCCTACCACAGGGACACATATCTGGTGGAAGTCTGGGATTTGCAGGTGCAGGGAGGCACTACACACACACACACACACACACACACACAATGTTCTGGGATATGTGATCAAAGTCCCAATGCCAAACAGGGAGCAGAGGTGTCCACTGCCTGTGGTGTCAAAGAGGCAGCATGGGAAAAAAGATCTCAAACCAAGAGAGGGTTAATAAAGATGTGTTTATTTCACAAAAATCTATCTACACATCATTTAAAAAGGGGTGGGGGGAACCCAAGAGCAAAAACTGTAAAGAATAGAGAGGAACAGGTCTGCTAAAACACAGAGAAAAGTGCTGCTCCACATCAACAGTGTAAAGAACCAGAAAGCCGGGGTGCAGGCAGGAACCGGCAGGCGCCAGGCAAGGCTGGATTCAGCTGCCAGGGGCCCCGCACCCCCTTTTTCTCTCTTTGGCGGGTGCTTACAGGGATAATTAGCTCAATTAAAAAGAAAACAAAGCAGATAAGTTATACCCAGTCCAGTCCACCCTTCCTGAAGCACAGTGATCCCCTCATGCCGAGTGACTGCAGCAGGAAGTGCTGGGCTGGCCCTCAGCCCTTCCTCGGATGCAGGATGGGAAGGAAGATGTACAAGCAATAGTTATCTGTGCTGTACCAAGCAAGAAGTGGAAGGCGATGACCACATGGCCCACTCCTCCTGCTCCGCTCCTTGCATTGCTGTCAGGATGCTGCCCCAGCTGGGAAACTACTCCTTGCTTTGTAAAGATTCCTTGTGCAGCCTCACTGGCCAGGGACTCCCCAGGGACCCCCACCACGAGCTCCACTTCAGTGACACTAATGGATTAGGGGAGTAAATCAAGACAAATTACCAGAGTCAAACAACGAAGGGGCGAGAGGAACAGCAAGATGGGAGTTCCTTGTGTTTATATGATGAATCACACTTAGACTGAAGTAGGCTGATTCAGGAGCAGGTAAATGTTTAACCACAACCCAACATGTGGGGAAGAGCCTGCATGTGTTAAGGGACTGCAAATGAACTTCTCCACCTACCTAAACCCCAGGATGGGTATCCCACATGAGAGGGACAACCTTATTGAACCTGCTGCTGCAACAGCAAGAAGGGTGGGAACATCTCAGCTGGTGGGCAGTGCATCCCTTGAGGATCACACACCCGCCTGCCTCCCCACCGCTCTTGGACAGGGAAAAAGCTGGCTTCTGCAAAGAAGGGGCTCCACGGACCCTCCTGCCAGGGTGAAGGTGCAACTGAGCTGCTGCATGCCAAACAAAAAAGCTTAAATTAACAGGTGTCTGCAAATTCTTAATGGTTAGAATACTAAGCAAGAACTTTTCATAAAACAAGGAACACAGGTTTCAAGCATCAGCTTTCACACCTTGACCGAAACAAAAACCTGGTTTTGCTGCACTGAAAAGTCAGGCAATATTTGCTTTTATTATAAATTAATGGGAGTGCAGCACCTTGCAAAAATAACCTCGCCACCCAAAAAAGCAGATCTGGCTTCTGACACTACAGGAATACTGGTTATTTACAGCACTAGCATAGGATGCGCTTGGGGAAAACAGGTTTGCCCTCTGGCCGGAGCAGTCCGTCACATTCGCAGGGCGATCAGTTCAAAGGACAACTCCCATGTCTCTGCCTCTTCCCACAGCCCACAGTCCTACCCAAATTAGTATCTACAATAGAAAAGTATAATGCTTTATAATAAATTAACATATACACCCACCTGGGCTGCATCTTACAAGATAAACACTCTGTCATGTTTGCAACCAAATCTTTGCTCCTAGCTCGGACACCAGAAAGATGCCACCCTGACCAGGTCCCCCGGGCTCATCTGACATAGGGACCACAAACTCAGTCAGTCTTCTCACTACACTGGGGTCCCCAGAAGCCCTTGGCTTGGGGAGGACTATTGATGGCTGTCAGTCCCTGCTGCGCACAAGGGTGAGAAGAGGCCACTAAGGTAGCACCCCCCTGCCAGCTCATCAGGAAGTGTGGAAGTGCCCATGAAAGAGGTGCCTGATGTCTCCTAAGTCGATGGTTTTGTCTGCTTTGCTTCAGCTGATTTATTCCTGAGAAACTCCTAAGGATAGTTTAAAAAACCCAGAAACTATCTCAACAGCAAAAAAAGTGTTTGGTTTTGTTTCCTTTTTTTTTTTTTTAATAAAAAAAAGTCTTACTCTTCTAAAACTCATGCTGCAAAAATATCAGAACTAGAGGCCAAACCAAGAGCAACTACTCTGCTTAACAGCAACAACTCCTCTGAAATGAGTAAATGCCAGCGAAAGGAAACATCTGCCCCTGCTAAATCAGTGCCAAGGTGCTGAAAAACTGAAGTGACTAGGCTTCCCCCCTTCCCCGCTGAAACAAGCTGTCAAAGGAGCATCATGTCTCAAAATCCAATATAACACAACACTTCTTCCTAACCGTGTTCTGTTAATGCTGAACACGGGCTTTCTGAAAGCTTTCCACCTGCTTTAGTTTCACAGTTTGAGCGCTCTGCACTCCTTAGAAAGGAGAACAGAGGCATAGCTGCAGTAAAACCTCTCTTACCTTCTCTTCTTGGGATACAAGAAGGCCAAGGCAAGACCATGGTTCAATCAAGAGCAATCCAAGTGCCAAGTGCTACCCTGCAGACCCTTTCCCCGCCACTCCTGTTTCACAATGACCCAGGCCTGCACAGAAAAGGTAAGACTAGAACGCTCTTTAGGTGGCTGTTGCTCACCTCCTGCTACTGTTCTCAGTCTGCTCCAGGTGTCCACCTACCCCCAGAGTTACACTGGAGCAGCCCCAAGCAATGTCATCTCCGTGCGAAATACTGCACACCCAGACCTCTCCTCTCCGAACAGTACTTAAGCAACCATCTCATGAAGAAAATCAAATAGAACTTGTAAAACAAAAGAAATCACATATATAATCTCACATATAAATGAGGATGACAGTGAACAGTGTAAAATAAAACAAAACAAACCCAACAGAGCTGCCACCAGGTATGCAATACATTCCACAGCACCAACAGTTTGTTTCCTGGAACCGCAGGGCAACAGTGGAGCGCTTCCAAACCCATGGATGTCAAAACCCATCAGCTTGAGTGATTCCAAAAATGACTGGCACAAGCATACTCAGTGATTTGGGTTTCCAGTGACTATTACTAACACAACACACGCCAGGTTACCAAATCTATTGCTTAAATTGCTCTCAGATTAAAACAAACAAACAAAAAAAACCCAACAAAAACAAAACCAAAAAAGCCAAGTGATATGTAAATCTTTGCCACTCACTTCTCACAAGTGAATGGGCTTTTAAAGTCGAGTCTCTTTTTGCACTATTCATTTTAAATCAGTTTATGAGCAGCTGTAGTCTTGTGGCTTGATGCAACTCTTTAAGGCTCCATGCTGACAAAATTATTTGAGGAACAATAAAAACTTCACCACAGGAGGATCGCTCTGGGATGTCAAGGTTTAAACACGTGTTTCAGGCCCAGGACTTGCACAGATGGTTCAGCAAACTGAGTGTCCCATATTTCTACCTTTTGTCTCTTGTTTTGGCCCTGAGCTGTTTGTTACTCCTGTGTGGCTGGCACAAGTTCAGAATCTTCCTTGCTCCTCAGGAGGAACAAGGTGTTTTACTCTTCACAGAGGCTGACGAACCGATCTTCCTACTTCCATGCTAAGTGGCTGTGCATTTTTCTCTGTTTCTAGTAGCTCATCAAAGATATCCCTAGAACAGAGGGGAAAGACCAGTACTAAAACGTGGGTACAAAAAGAGACTGCTACATAAGACAGCCCTGAGGAAATCAGCCGCTGGATTTAATCCACAACCTCAAGCTCATGGATCCTGGCAGAGGAAGGTGTTTTATCTGGCATCTTGAAGCCAGGCTCCTTGAATCCCACAGCACTTCTTTTTAACTTTTTGATTTATTATGGTCAGTAGTAAGCCTCAGAGAACAGTAACAATAGTGAAAATAACTCCTGGCTGGTAAAAGGTTCAGAAGCAACACAGGACGCAGCCTGTACATGAATAAAGTACCCTTTATTAAAGCAACCAGTAAAGACAGAAGAAGGGGACAAACTCAAGCACAGAACCCCTTCTTCAGTTTCATGTGCCTGAAAAGATACCACTTCTGTCTAAAAACCTCATCTTACCTGTGTCCTGAGGTAACACCAGCTACAACCACACAACCACCAGGAAGAGAGACAGGGCATTTACAAATATCACAGTGCTTAAGGGAAAAACCCAAGCTCCATTACGGTTTGTTGCTCCATTATGCAACAAATGCATAGCTGAGACACTGAATCCCCTTCTTAAAATGATTTAATGTATCTTGTTAGACCCCTATATATTAGTGACATACAATTCCACACCTCTATAGTCAGAGCACTTCAATTTTGTCATTCTTGCATATAATTCTGTCTACGATTTCTTCTGACAAATACCCGGAGATACTTTTCATCCCAGAAGGGTGAGGAGGAAGAAAAGAAGCCCACTTCCTCACAGATAGCACCAGAATTGCCCAAGACACCTACTTGTGCATATAGAAGAAGATGTAGCCGCTTCGGTCTCTATCACACTGAACAGTGGCCTCTAGAGTTCTAGACACTTCCAGGTCATTGTAGGTGAACCAGGACTGCTTCTTGATATCATAGACATCACTGATATAATGACCTTTAAAACAGAGAATGCACCTTTCTTTTCATGCTGCAGTTCAACCAATAACCTGGTTAGCTGGATACCCTGGTCCAGCAACCTACATCAGATTTAAATGCTAAAGAACCTGAAGATCCTGGTCCCTCCACCCTTCCTGGGCAACGAGCTGGTAACAAGGACAAGCAATTCCACAGACCCCATAAGCAGTATGTATATCCACATGCTGCAGTTAGGGACCATGACATCCTCAACCTGCTTCCCCACCAGCAAGCCATGATGGAAGACTTGCTTTGGTGCCTGAATTCTCTGCAAGTAATCCTGGTATGGTAATGTTGTATTACAGAATTTTTAAGCTAGGTAAAAGATGAAGAATAAAGTACAGTATCTTTTACCTGAAGATGATGTACTTCCGATGTGGCTGACAATGCTTATGAGACGATAGGAGTGAGGAAGCTCTCCTGTCTAAAAAACCAAAGTTCAATTAAAGCTTTTTGGCACTCACTCTTGTCCTACATAGCTTATGGACAAGATGATTTATACCCGAGATACCAGCTTTGGCTATTGCATCCAAAGCTGCAACTCAATCAAGGATTACGGAAACAGACACCCTGGATCAGACCAAACAAGGAGTCCTTCCTGAAGTGGGAAGAAGCCTCTCATCTTATTTAATCTTTCAGCAAGCCAATGAACATGCAAGGGAGCCACTCTGACCTCAGAACAGATGCTGACATGAGGTCTACACTGCAAAGTTTTCTAAACATCCATTTCCTGAGCGACTTCCACTGATGTCAGAATTCATTTACCAAATAAACATAAGAAAGGCAAAAAAGGGAACGCTTCTGAAATATCAAAGAAATATCCTTGATAATGGCACACAGATTTAACAGCTAATACCGGATATCTTTAAGGTCCCTTCCAACCCAAACCATTCTATGATTCTGTGTAGCCCAGATTCTCTCATCCTGCACCTGTAAACTGTCAGCAGACAATGACCCTTCTGCATGCAGGAAACATGCTCACTCTGTTCACTGCCAATAAAACTAAACGATGGTAATTGACTTTTGGCAATTTTTAATGCTCTCTGATCAGGAAGCATTATTGATATGATTCACTGACAGTACTCTTAAAATATTAACTCTTGGTTTAAGGGTAAGAAGATTGGTAAAGAATTGCAAGAAAATAAAAACTGCTCAAAGAAACTCCAATTACTTAACCTTTTCCATGCTACACAGTACTCCTTCCACCGAGGCAAGCAGGCAAGTTTCACAACACTGCTGCGTGGAGTCTGAGCGTGCCAGCGGCCGGCAGCACAGCCTAGGTTACAGTTAGGTTTCACCTAATGGGAGTAAGATCTTGCCACAGCTTCTCAGTTCTGGTGGTGCAGGATCTAGAAGCCCATGGTGTTGCAACTAAACTACCACGCTGGCTGAAGTCCTCTCTGTAAGTAAAAATTTCAGGCCCATTGCTTTACATGCACTGGAACATTTCTGGTATAAAATTACTGTTTCCTTTTCACTATTATCCATATCTTAGAGAAACTCAGAGGGTCTCTGCAGCTGTTTTGTTTTCTTAAAATTAAAAGAACACCACAGGAGAGACTCTTTCTAGACTCTACACCTGCTCTGTAAAACTACCTCCAACACTAAACTGATGGTAAAGAAGGGCTATACATCTCAGTTAGCTTTTGAAATCATAGATCAGACCTCAGCATTTCTTTTCAGCTCTTCTGCTTCAGCTTCTGAATATTCCATGTCAAGAACATCCTCATTCCCAGAGTCTTCGTCAGAACCAACGCTGTCCAGGAGAGAGCTGTTGAACTCTGGATAGCATGGAACAATGATATTGCATGAGAAGCCTTGGCACACACAGGAATTCACAACAGTTTGAGGTACATCTACCCACATAAATAAGCACAACAAAATGCTAATGTTTCAAGCTTCCTTTCTAAGGAAAGCATGAGATACTGGAAATTCCAAATAAAAACTCTCTCTCCCTTCCCCAACTTGTCAGAATAATAATTAAAAAAGTTATCTTGGACTACAGAGTTAATTTTAACATCATCTCCCTCATACTTTTACAAAAGGCCGCTATGGCAATGATGGCTGGGTGATAAAAGAGCATTTAACCATCCAATCTGCTCCAGAGCACTGGTGGTCTGCAGCCAGAACCGATGTTAAAAGTAGTACAGTCTGGTGAGTGAACTGTAGTGTTCTGCAACAAAAAGCTATGAATTACAGTTTTAACTATAAGTTGCAATAACAAAGTGCATTTCTCAATTAAAACTGGCATCAAAATGCTACCGCTGGCAGCAGGCATCTTTTCATTGTTTTTCAATGGTAAGAAGGCTGCTCACCGCAGGAACTTCCAGTTTGCTTGGCTGAGCAAAATGCAGGCAGCTTTCTGTAAAGAGCCGGAAGGCACCACTGCTCCCTGTACACGCTGTTCCAAACTTCCTGGGATTCTGCAGCTACCCCACTAATTTAAGATTGGTACAGTACTCATTAGAAGTAGCTACACTTTCGCCAGCTAAATGAAAGCTGGGGAGTCTTGGGTGGATGTGCAGTTGAGATTAACAGGACACTGCTCAGGGTTTAGTGTCATCGTGCCCCCTCCCTTAAAGAGACTATCATGTGGGCTATGATGGAGATGTTTTTCCAAAGAGATTCTCACACTACTTTCCCTGTTAAAGTCATCGGACGTTGGATTAGTATAATCTTCTCAGGAAGTTTATAGATGAATCCCTCTAGCTGAGAATATTTTATTGTTGGTTTCCACACTTCTTGGGGCTGCTGGCTCTGTAAGATAGACTGCAGCCAAGAAACACAGCCACTTAGGTAGGTCTCTGCATGAAGCACTTGCCATGGCTATTGCCAAATGCCACTTCACCAGCAGTCCCTGGATAACTAGTGGTTCTTTGACTGGAGCACCACTGGGAGCCTTCCTAAGGCAAATACTAGCAGCTACAACTTTGAGATTATCAACATGAACTTGAACAACTGCTGCTGCTGCCGCTGCCTTACAAATGAAGACAGTAGCAAGTGGAGAAGCACAAGGCATCACTCATGTTTAAGTTAAGCAACTGCAAATCAGAAGGAGGAAGGATTTCTAGCCTTGAATTCTTCCTGGACATGAATCAAGGCAGACCTGAGAGGGACTGGGTATTCAGTCTGCCAGAGATCATCAGGGGACAGGACTCAGGCTGAGGGATGCTAAGGCAGCATTCAATTTACTTCAACTTACTTTGCTTCTCCTCAGAAACAGACACAGGTTGACCCAGTAATAAGCAAGTATCTTTAACAGTGCCTGAGCAACTACAAGAACCTTAACACAAGACTTTGTTACCCCTCCCTCTCCCTCTTTGGAGGGGAATTTTTTCTATTGCCAGATTGTATGAAATCACTCGCATGCCAGCCTCACACAAATGTTAAACAGTGCCTGAGGCTCACCACACTGCCTGGATTTTGAGAAGGCAGATAGATAGTGTATTTTGGGTTTCTATTTTCATCCGCAACAGCTATACCTCGCAGTGAGGTCTGTCTCCCTCCTATCCCGCTTCAGATACAGCACTCACTTGTTTTCCTGGGCAAGGCCAGTGCATTTGTTAATTAGCACTGAAATATCAACGCAAGTAAGAAATAATCCTTATGCTCTGACTAGAGCCATTAGCATGCTTGTTTTTGCTGGGAATGCAGAATTTCAATCCATTTTTCTCTCCCTAGATCAATATTAAACATTCAATATATTTAATGTATTAAATTACATATATTTAATATATTACTTATATGTATCTATATATCTAATTAAAAACTCACAAAATTGAAATAATTTTTCATATTGTTTTTCTTGGCATTTGCTTTCACAACCAAGAGCAAGAAAAGCTAACCTGAGCAAAGCCAAACACAACAAAGCACACACCAAAAGAACATGAAATCCCAGCTGTCTTACAGACACTCAGGAGCTGCACTCATATACACAGATCTATTTTCCCTCAAAAGTAACATCGTGAAAGAAGTTAAATAAGCTTCACCTTGTAGACTTAATTCTGTGGCTCGTTTAAGGTCATCATCCTCTTTTTGTTCTCGTGCCTCCTAATGGGAAGAGAACAAAACTTAGCTCATTGAGACACTTCACTGTTTAAAATTCTTGTGGTGCTCTTTTTCCATTGAAACTGTGCTGTTCTGGTTTCTACAACAAACCTGACATTGTAAATTAAAGGTTCTGTGTGAAGGAATGTTTGCAACCAGCAAGAGTCCAATGTTCTTGTGCAACAGAACCTGGGACAAATCTTCATTAAGGCTCGTCAAAGCTCCTGAGGTTTGGTATGCAGCAGAGCGAGTCTCTAGTAACACCAAACGCTTTCCCTGGATCATTAATTTGAAAAGCATCTGAATGAATTTGCAACCCTTCGCTAAGGAAAGCTGTCACCTACACACAAAGCTCCTCACACTTCCACAAAATTTAGACTACTTCTGCCCAAAGCCAGCTAAGGACAGAGTCGTTAAATCCTGACAGATTTCATTCCTTTTTAAGCCATTTGAGAGCAGAGCCAGTGATTCTATGTAACAGGTGTAATTTACAAAGGCAGGATGCAAAAATCCCCACCACTAAACAACCAGGTATTAAAAATATTACCATGAACAAGTAGCAAAGAAACCTCAAGTCAGCAAACCCTTCTAATCTTTGGATAATATCATGCCCCTGTTCCTCCCACCACTCTTGGAAAGCTCAGAGCTGCAAGGAGCCAGTCAATAATATTTAATGAGCTGGCTCCTTAATTCAGGGTTTGAATGCTTTCAGTGCACCTGAACACAGAACCCTAACTATGTATTTCAAATGAAGATAACCACAGCTACCACATTTCCATGCCTGAATCATTAGAATAGCAGATTTTCACTTCAGAACTGTAGCAGAACAACACTCAAAGGGCAGTTTTACATTATTAGCATGAGGCCTTTTATCTCACTATTTCTAAAGCATTTGGGAATCTTTGTTAAAGTACTCAGCATTACTGAATCAAAGCTACATCTGGCATGGAACATACCAACCAGCACCTCATAATGAGTAATGAGAGAGAAAAATCCAAGAGCCATGGAAACATCAGATCTCATAAGGAAAACCATGACAGCTTTAGTATTAATAGAGAGCAAACAAGAGCACCTATTTAAAAAAAAAGACCTGGCTGAGCACTTGCTTCACTCTCAGCAGCTTGGTTAAACTTGTGGAAATCAGTTACAGGTCTTGAAATTCAAGTGGAATACAGACGGTTACCAGCACACAACTCGAGATCTCAGTTCCTTCCAAGTCTAATTTAAAGATTTTAGACTAAATTACTTGGGATCCTTTTTCCAATTTACTAACACGGAAGAAACATATAAATGCTCACTTCCTATATTCTTTCTTCACTAAGCATCCCCTGCTGGCTAGTACTAAAGATCAGGTGCTGGGATACACAAATCTTTAACCTGACCTGGCATAATTATTCTTAGCATTTGCTTTGAAACCTGCCTCTTTCATTGAGTCTTGACATGATAGGCTGCAAGAAGCAACTGCCAGGGAAGCTAAAAGTGGGCTTGGTTCTCAGTGACAGACAGTAAGAGTTTAGTTCAGTTTATCATCATTTTCATATAATATTACAAGCACCAGTGTATAAATGTGCATGGAAAGCTTTGAGAAATCTGCAGGTCTGTCATGTGATATGTGGTTTTCAAAGCACATACAAAACGTGCCCAGATATATCCAGTGCCATCACTCTATTGACACTAGAGCTAGAAGAAACCTGAACCTTTTTTCATCTGGTTTTCTCAAAAAAAAACAAAAACCAAAAAAAAAAAAAAAAAAAAACCAAAACCAACAAAAAAAACCCCCAGGGAGCTGAACCCCTCTGCAGTTGCTGCCCGAACACCAGCTTTTCCTTCAGCCATTGCGTTTCCAGTGATGAGCAAGATAACTCAAGGAAGCAAACTTTATTTCTTACTTGCTCTTGAAGGCTTTGAGCCAATGCCTGCTGCAGTTCTTGTTCTTCCCTCTCTCTCTCCATATCGTACTGCTGTAGCCAGTCAACCTCTCCCTGGGAGCCTTCTGGAGTTTTGTTTTCCTTATTCTCATCAAAATCTTTAGTTATCTCAGTAAAATTGGCAGGACCTGAGGAATCAGAAAGTAGTGTTATGCTTTCCTGGGTCTTCTGTTTGTTACCAGCTAAATCCTCTATAAATCACCACAATCCTTGCAGCACAGTGACATCTATTGACAGGGAGAGTTCACTAACCATGAAAAATACCACACAAGAGTCAAAACACAAAAAGCTCCAAAGCACAGTCTTACACTTATTTTAACAGGTGTAAAATGAACCATTTCCTTAATCCCTGAACCTGTTTCTCTTCTTGGCCTTTTATGTTCAGAAACAGCAACTTTAACTAAGGCAAGATGTCAGATGTCACTAGGTTTCTACAGCCATGAAACTTACACTTGAATTTCTCTAGAAAGAGCCATGGATTATAAAAATTTGCATAGCATATTATACCTCAGAGTGCTACAGATGAAGCCATAATTAAAGCCAAATCATATGTAAAATGGAGGGAAGCACAGATCTCAAGCACTATTTAAATTTGTTAACTTTTTGCTTCAGGTAAGAGCCTTAATCTTGTGAACACTACAGCATTAGAAGTACAAGAACATTCTAACTTTTCAGTTCACCTTTAAAAAGAACACTGTGGTAGAAGTATTTTAGAAAACTTCTGGCATGAACATTCATCCAACCACTGCACACATCTCCTGCAGCTGCAAGACACTGATTCTCCCATCTGCTTGCAGCTGAGAAAGTGAGGACCTGCTCCCACAGCTTTCACTCAGCAACATGTGAAACTTCATAGTTTTGCCCTATGCAGACTTTAACATCTGCTCATTTGTTATTAGCTAGGATTATACAAGGCAGTCTCAGTATCTGTGACCTCTTAAACACAAGACCACCAGAACCAGAAGTATAATCCGTAAGTCTAATCCTCTTAAGATGAAAAACAAAACTGAATTTATTATTACACAACCTTTGAATGCTTCTAGCATAAGAAGAAATACTCACTTGACTCACAAAACTGTTATTTAAGGATCATGTAGCAAAAACCCCCATCCTCAGCCATATCTAAATTCGCTTTTCTTTTGAAAGCCCCACAAATTATTCGGAGTTTACAAAAAAATACTATTACTAGCAGTAACAAGAAATGGCCCAGGTTAAATCAGCATGTTTAGAATCATCTTGCATGATACAGCAAAGGATCCTTTGCAATTAAGTTTCCTTTAAATAGAACAGGAATGTGAACCCAGGGCATGTTACATGCAGCTGCCATAACCAGTAACTAAGCAAACACATAGCTCATCTGAATGCCAAGCAGTGTGCTTTGAGCAGTGCTTTAGTCAGACAGTCAAATATAAGAAGTGTGATGTAATGTTCAGTGTTTACTTCATTCTTAATCGGAAAATACAGGAACTTTTATTAAAAACATACTTTTTACTTAAGTGTCACAATAGAGTCTTCAAATAATTATATTATACTTTCCAAAGAAAACCTAGAGATAGCTACATTTATGTGGCCACATTCACACCTCTCCTTCACACAGCCATAAGCAACATTAGTGTACATTAAGGAAGGCACAAATGGGGCTGACCACAGACTTAGTTTTCTTTACACACTGCCTTCCAACATGAAAGCTGTCCATTGAAACGAGTGTGATTTTTGAGAATAGAGTGATTGTTGTTGTTAATAATTAACCTCCTGACTCTTACAGGAGAAGGAGAGCATATTGTTGGCCTGTTTTTCCAAGCTAGTGGAATTTAAGATTTGTCTGAAAGCATGTAGCACACTACAAATGGATAAACACTTAAATTTCCTTCAGCCAACTGAAGGAAGACAGTTTCCCTGCACTGAGATCAAACAGGCTCCTTCTTGTACTTAACTGTGTTTCTGGGTCAGAGGCCATAATTCACATGCCAAGTCTCTTATGCTCAAGGTCTACTCTCACATTAGAAAGTATTAGAAAAAATTACAGAGATAAATTCACTAGTAACTAGTGACAAAACAATTGCATTTACGAAAGCATTCTAGTCTTATGCATCCCAGGCATCAATCTTGCACACCAGCAAAGTAAACACTGCTACTGTGCTGTCCTGGCTTCAACTGCTACAGAAACGAAAATGCTTCCTGATTATGGAAGATTAAGTTCCAGACACTGCCAAATCTTAGTAAATGGAATTGTCTGGTACAGGAACCAGTGGAAACATGTTAATCAGGAGATAAAAAAAAAAAAGGGGGGGGAATTAACTCTGAAGATGAGCGTACCTTTATGAGAGAGGTGACAGACATACAAGAAAATACGTTTTCACAGTTCAATGAATTCGACAGTAAGGAAACTGAGGAAGTCAGGCAGTTTCAGCAGTGCACTTGCATCCAGATTCTGCCACCATGCGTTACTAACCTGATGCTATCAGTAACCCACTTTAGCTTGCTATAGTCCAATTAAGGTTGGTAGTTTGCCTTACCTGAGTCTAATGTTGCTTTTGGTTTCTCCATCTCCATAGATTCCAGGCTTTCTGGCAATTCCTGAATTTCGTCATCTCCAAACCCAGTGTCTGGGCTGCTTGTGGGTTTATCTTCATCATGGCTCAGAGACAGAGAAGCTTCCCTTTTGCTAATCTCTAAGACAGCTGCTAGCAGCTCATCTTCGCTCATCCCATCAAAACCAGCATTACCCAGCTCAGGTTTATCACTCTCCATTTTACTTTTTTTTGAACCCTAGAGATGAATGGAATTATGATTAAATTCTTGAATAAACAGGTATATAGCATGAGCTTTAGATTTCTGTGGAGATCTAGTTTTATCTTATTAACCCCAGGGAGTGGGAGCTTGGCTCTGTCAACATTAAACAGAGTTACAGGAGACTCAGTGGAGAGACAACCTTTGTAACTATGCTCACTTCAAGGTGAATAAAAAATATTTAAATATAAACTACAACCAAGTTTTTACAGGCCCTGTGGATTAGCATACAAAAGATAACTCTTCCCTTCAACACATGTGTTCTACCTTTAGGTTCTGATGAATCCTCAAGCCTCTGGCAAGTCAGTGATGAGGCACAAGTAGTGAAATTGCAAGTTTGTTAACAAAGGGTGAAGCAGCAACATGAGAGTAATTGAACATAGCGATGGAACAATAGGAACTGACATAAGGCTGGTATGAAGAGCAATTAAAATTAAGTTTGGTGCTGCAGATTTGCCATATGAAATCTTGGGGGGAGGGGGGGAAGGAGAGGGGCAGGACTTTGCAAGTCAAATAAGAACACAGTTAGCCAGGGAAAGGGGAGAATTATTCTTTCCTTAGGAGAAGAGAATGACTTTAATTGGAAGAAAAAAACCTCTCTTTAGTCTTAATCTGAATCTTTCCTTTTTCAGTTATTTTCCTAAAACTGATGCTCATCAACTCCTACATCATACTGATTTGCAACTAATATAGTTATTTCAATCATTTTTATATTAACTGTTAATGAGGAGGTTAACTTCCATGTACATATATTTACATAATTACACTACTTAGCATACGCTTCTCCTTCTAGTATGTAAAAATGAGGGAAAACAGTTTTTATCAGAATGTACTTAACCAGGACTTATTCCAAACTGCATATGGATAGATCTCAGAACTTCGATAAAATGAACAAAAATACATTTTTATTACTGCTTTTTACTTCAATACAGCAATTTTTGAGGAGCAAGACTAGTTTCATAAAACAAACATTTTGCATTAAAATTGGCTTATCAAACAAGATCAGCAAATGAACTGGCCAACTAAATTGCTTGCTCTAGACATCGTGCCCTCTGAGAATTAGAAGTGACAAATTCAAACCTCCTCACATCTATTCATGCACTGAATAAGGAAAACAGAGTACCTGCTTTTTAAGCTTTATTATTTCTCTACACCTGTAGGCTACTAATGTCAAAACTGGTTTAGCTTTTCAGCAAACCCCAGTTCTGGGCACTTTGCCAACAACTACCACTATTTCAGTAGATGGACTTTAAAGACTTGGCAGCATCTGTGCATTATTTGAATACAACTTTTCTATTAGAAATTACTTGCATAGATTTTAAGTAGCTTAGGCTCCAAGACAGGCTGCTTTAAATAAGTATTTTTTTAAAGTACTTCAAATACTACTTCATCTGCAGAAGCAAAAATCACAGTTCTGCCCACTTCAGCTGGATGACTGCTATTTGCCCCTACAACCCAATGTTGCATACACCCACTGTTCCAGCTGTTCTCACACACACGACTGTTTTGCAAGCACTGCCCTGCAGGGGATATACCAGCCCTACAAAGTGAGTGCCAAGCCTCTAATGCAACCCCATCCGCAACTGCTATGAGAAGCACACCAACGGAAATGGTGCAGCAGCAGTAATGCCACTTACAAGGACCAGGACCAGGTCCAGGTCCTCCCAGGACAACACTGAGAAGCACAGAGGATTTGGTTAATGGTAACAGATGGCTGGTCATGCCTGTGGTTAAAGAGTGGCCAGTATGCATGGCCACAACGAATGAAGTCACTTATATGGAATCATCACCACCACTGCCTCTTTCCCACAACAGGCTGGAAAGCCTATAATTAATTTGCTATTCAAATTAATAGGCTGCATTCCCACAATTTCTGCACTCACAGGTCTTGTCTGGTGATAGAGACTACCTACACTTCCTCACAAACAAAACTTGAGGAAGAATAATTTAGGACAGTTTGAAATGCTTTTTCTATACATAAAAGGGACTTCAAAGACAAGCTAGTTTCCTTCCCTGCTCACAGCCAGGTATAGATGGGCCATGCAGGACAGCAGTTGCCTACCCTGTTCCCTAGACCTTCAACAACAGGTTTTCTGCTTTTTCGAACAGCATCCCATTCCATCCCTACACATTCTAAGCATCACAAAGTTTGCTCTAATATCTAATCTAAAAATTACTGTCTACAATTTAGGCTATTATTTCTTGTTCTATCCACCATGAGCATGGAAAACAAGAAGTATTTATATTCATTTCTTTCCCTTCCTTGAAGACACAAGCCTTGTTTAGGTTTGTCTTTAAACTGAAGCCCCAACTTCACTTGCTTGCTCTTTCTCCCAAAATCTCTTTCTCCTCTGGCCCTTCTCCAATTCATCAATAGCTCTTTTCAGCCTGGAGCCCAAAGCTGGATACAGATCTCCAGCTAAAGCTCAATGCTGAGGAAACAAGGAGAGTTACTTCACACAACCTGTAGGCTACACCTCTGTCTATACGCTTCTGTTTTCAAGCAGCCTGACCTTGTGACCAACCATAACCTTTCACGCCCTTTCCGAAGGCTCACTGCTTTCCCAGCTGTTCCCATCTGGCATTTACAGCCAATTACCCTGCTAAGATTAGCACCTTTAGCCTGTTCCTCCTGAACCACCCCCCTATTTTTATGCAATTTCTCAGATTTGTCAAGATTATTCTTAACAGTATTTCTGAGCTTCATCATACTGGCAGTCCTTCCCAGCCCTGGGTCTTCTGAAAATTTAATACTTCCTATTTTATCATTTATTAACTACTGAGTAAATCAGGATCCTCCCCTGCGTTGATCATCCCATCAGAAAGCATACATGCTCTCCTCTTGTTACCTACTGCTATTCAGCCAGCTTTACACTTGCCCTTTAATACCATAATCAAGACCACAAGTATCTGCTTGATTAAAATAACCCCATTAACATTGTCAAAAACTTTAGAGAAGCAGAGATGCAGGACACTGGTCCTAAGCACTAGGCCTGCAACACTTAATAGAAGAAAGTGGTACTGCAAGATAATCCTCTAAGCTTCTTGCTTTCTCTTCTGGGTCATCATTCCTTTCCCACACAACTCATCTACCTGCTAATGCACTGCCCTGATAGAGGCAAAAAATATCTTGGTGACATTAATACTAGTCACAATGAAGAGCTTATAGGCAGTTTGAAGTTAAATGCGCTGTCACACCAATGAACTTGGTCTCTACATACTTCTCCACGTCTGCCCCCAAAGGCTGATAGATTCAGTTTCTAAAAGCATTTGAAAAGCCACACTTGAAAGGGGACACAGATTGGATGTCTGAGAAGTTCTCTCAATTGAATTTTTTGCTCAGCCCAACTTGTACTGGATCTGATTTAATCAAGGGCTTTACTGCATGATTTTATCATTTACAGCCCATTATATTTCAGCCTGGGAACGTTATTAATGAAAATTACCCAAAGGACTGACAAAACTGCTAAGCAGCTGGTATACACAACTTGAAAACTCAAGTGCAGTTGCAATGCAATTACCTCTGTTCCCAGTGGGAACCCAAAGCAACAGTACAGAGAAGTCAATTAGGAAAGCACTCCCTTCCAGCACTGCAGTGCTAATTAGGAGAAAAAACCCCCCGTATCTTATATCAATTTTGCTCACAGTCTGTGCTAAGAGAAGCACAGGCCAGATATGAGCACATGCAGGATCTATGTATATGAAAGTGTGCTTTTCCCCTTACCTTTTCGGGCTCTTCTTGTAGTTGTTGCTGATCCCTGCTCTGTACATTACATAACCTTTGGCTATGGGCAACGGAGCGTTTCAACGGCTCATCATCGCTGTCAGAATCTGCATAGAGTGCTGCAGAACTGTTTGACTTGAAAGTGTATTTTCTGTAAATTAAAAACATGGCTGTAAAATTTTAAAGCATTGTAGCACTGTACAAATCTGTTTCAAAGTAACTGTTAAAGAAGTGTTACACCCAACTTTCACACTGTGGGGTAGGACAATTTTTGGAACAAACTGCAACGATGGACAATGACAATTTGTTAACACAGTGGGCCCGGTTTTCAGAAAAGGTCTGTTTTACTAGGGTAACTGACATACCAACTTCAAGCCTGCAACAGTAACTTATGTTAAAAGTTACCAAGTGAGTGGCTCTTGTTTCTAAGGCCAAAAATTCTGCACTTCATTACCTTGCAATCCCCCACAGTACCCATTTGAGTCAAGTCCGCAGCAGCATATAGAACTCTGCACAAACCATTTGACTTCTGAAGTTTACTAAGCTGGACACAGCTACTTCCCACATCACTGCAAGGACATAAACAGTGCAAAGCTGCACAAGTTTTTCAGTTTTCCTGAACAGAAGACAAGGTTGCTGGAGGAAGTCGCCGTTTCTGCTCAATTAGGAAATCTGGTCTTTAAGTAGTCCAACTATGCAAAACTATGCAGTGTGATATCACATTTTGCACTGTATCAAATTTTGGCCTTCCAAAATGGCTTATAAAAGCAACATCCTCTCATCTTCGCAAATAAACTTAAGGAACTCACCACCTGTTCCAAAAACACACACTGGGGCTCCATAGAGCCAGAATAGAGAAAAGAGCTGTACTGCAGAATTAGAAACCACTTTGCTTCTTATATATGTGACTTGAAACTAAAATGCAAGCTAGTTTAAGAGATCTGGCACTGCCAAATCATCTGCACCAACTAAATCCAGTTCTCATTCTGAAGCTCAGCCTTCTAACAAAAAAGTCATCTTTGCTAACTTACAAGTCCCGAAAGGTTCTCAAAAGAAATGCTAAGGTGACCACTTCAACTAGGCAAATTGCACCATGAATATTAATTTCAGCTAGCATGTAACACTAATAAAAATGTGATGTGAAAAAAGACAGCTGAAATAATTTACTAAAATAGAAGAAAGTAGAAAGAAAACAAATAGAAAAAGCAGAAAGATTAAAGAAGAATTAGAAAACACTAAAATGCCTTAGGAATTATCCCACGAAACACCAGGCTGTGGGCATTTCAGAGCTATAACTCACCTACAAGATGTGGAAGTGCTTACAGTACAGGAATTCACCATTTGGGAGGCTTTCAATGGACGGGAACTATTAAAAAAAGCAAAGTATTTATTGCAGCAGTTACAGTCTTAAAAAATAAATGCTTACTTGTCTGCTATGCATGCAAATCCATGACCAAAGAAACAAGTAGAATGCCATTTTGTACTTGCTAATTGCTTAGATTTAGAGTAATAACTCCATCATGCTATAAATATACAATAGTTGTTCAAAACCATATATAATCCTTTAAACTTGATTCACTTCTTAGTGATGAACCCTTAGGGACAAGCTCACAAACTGAAGGCTTTGGGCTCCCATGTCAAGACAACTCATTCCTTTATTTTTTATTCCCACCAACACTTGAGTTCCTGCTCCCAAACCACAGTCTGCTGCTGCTGTGTGGATCAGCCGGTTTTCTGGCATGTCCCACACCTCCGTTTCTCCTTACCTAGATTCTTCTGAACAAACTTCCTGCTCTGTTTAATCCTTTCACGGGCTCCTCAAATTCCATCACTATCACTACACACCTATCCACCAGATTGGCTGCCAATGCAGGAATCTCTACTAATCTCCCCCCTCAAATCAGGCTGCTGCTCTCCACCCTTTCACTCTGACACCAATCAGAATGGTTTCAATGACTACAAAACACCTTTGGAAAGCTATTTCAAACACATTTTCAAATATTTCTGCTCTGGTTTGCTTAAGCTGTTTGTTGGGCTTAAGGTTTCTGTTGTTAAAGCAAACTCTTGTGAAACATCCACGTAAGTCTCAAACATCACTGAAAGGTGAGCACAAGAACATGCGCCACGCTGCTGAACATACATCACTACAGCCACTGTGGTTATGTCACTAAGCAGGGATAAGAGACCTGAGGGCTTCTTGTTCCTTATTCCGCCACATACTTCCTATGTGACAACTGGCGCGTTTAATCTCTCTGTCACAGGACAAGCAGCTGCACAGAAATAACTGTCACAGGGAAAAGGAGAGAGTATTTTCAGCCTGTGAAGTGCTCAGATACTGCAGCAGCACAGGACAGACAAAAGAAGAATGATAGCACAGGAGGTGCAAGTGGAAATCACAGAAAAAAGCAGAATGTATTATGTTCTAAATAGTTAAGTGTGCTGTGAAGGGAAAGACAATCTAGATTATTTTGGACCAAGAGGCATACATTTTAGAAATTACTAAGAGCTCTCTTTAAAAGGGCAGAAAGTTATTTTCAAGGACAGTGAAGAACATTACCTTACCAAATATTCCCTAGATAATGCCTCACCAACTCTTCCTACTGTTTCTATTACGCTCCCTTTCCGTACATGATGGCATCATTCCAAACTAGCAGCATACATCTGAAGCTGCATAGTTTTACAAATTTCCTTGCCTAGCCACCTTCTTGAGATCTGACAGGCGCCTACCTTGTGGCACATGTGGTTAACATGCCACAGATTAACCACTTACATGGCAGAATGGACGCTCCATCCCAGTGTCAGCGGCAGCCTAGTGTTTTCTGTACAGTGTGAAAGCAGGGTCAAGTATCTTGGAATAATCACCTGCTGCCCAACTTTATGATTGAGAGACAATGCTACATTGAAGCTGTATCGTTTCAGATGAAGAATCAGGACCCTGGGAGAGATACAGAACAAATATTAATTTCAAGACAGAAGACAGAGAAATCCCATTCAAAATCCAAGTAGCTCTGTTTGCAAAATGCATTCACCTGAGTCTAAAAGATTATTACTTCAGGATGGTAGCGAAGCACTACCCATCTCTTACCTAGCAAGAGACAGGTAATTACTCTCCTGTGGATTGCTAAACTTTGTGCAAGGTGCAGAGTACAGACTCTGCTGACTCAAGACGCTTTCTGCTTTGGTCTGCATCACCTTGCTCTTCAGGCAAGCACAAGCAAGCAGCTCTTACCAAACTCCTTATTTCTGCTACACAGTGAGAGGTAAGAAACAATCAAAATATTACAATTATAGGCCAGAATGCTGGTATATTACTCCCAGATATTCAAGACTGCAGTGGAGAGATCACGCAGCTGCCCAAAACTGATGAGGAACTATGCCCAGTCCAAGACGTTTTCTCTGTCCTGACACTTTCACTTTGAAAGAGCTTTTTAACACAACAGCATAAAGAGCCTGAAAAGGCCTCCTTACACTGCATCTTTTCCCTCATGCTGCACTTTGTACTGTCCATTTATTTCATGCTGATGTATCAACACTTCTGTTGTGCTAATATTAAAAATAAAAAAAAAAACTTTGACAAAGGTTTTGCAGTGCTGACATACACACTATTTAACAAAACTCAAGCTAACTACTGAGTTACTGGGTTCAGTATGTGTTTACCTGGGACAAGGACATAGGACAGATAAAATCATCCAAAAGACTTTTCCGTGCTTTACATGATTGCTACCTCCAAGCACTTCCACTCTAAATAATGAGCTTAAACCTAACCACAAGGTCGAAGACTATTGAGCATGACATTAGCCCTCAAAGTGTTTGCTTCTTCCTTAAAGTGCTGTCCTTGCTGAGAGAAAACAGGTATCAGCATGGGAAGAATTAACTGATCAAAGCAAAACTCTATATTTGAGAGGTCATGGCAGTCAGGTGTA
>NW_009939866.1:0-330 GCF_000696875.1 Nestor notabilis
TCTATGGGGTCTATGGGGCTCTATGGGGTCTCAATGGGACATTATGAGGTCTCTATGGGGTCTCTATAGGATCTATGAGTCTCTATAAGGTCTCTATGGGTCCCTATGGAGCTCTATGGGGCTCTATGGGGCTCTATGGGGCCCTATGGGGCTCTATGGGTCCCTATGGGGCAGGTACCGGCTCTGGTCGAACGGGTACGTGATGAACTTGGGGTCAAAGGGGATGTCGGGGAGGCTGTTGCAGTACTTGACCCGGCACACGACCCCTGACCTGGGGGGGCAAAGGTCACGTCAGAGGTCAGTAGGAATTGGGGGGGGTGTCAAAGGTCA
>NW_009939867.1:0-264 GCF_000696875.1 Nestor notabilis
TAAGCTGCTTTTGTTTTGTCTGGTTTTGCCTAGAGAAATACCTACATTCTGTCTGGAAAAGATTTTCAAATACTGTGATATTCACTAGATACTTAGGGGACAGTCCATTTAGAACTAGAGTGGATAATGCGTGTGCTTTGCTATCTGCTATCCTGCCGTTCAGTCAGTGGTCATGGCAGGGAATAGCTTTGATTGATAGTGAAAAACAGGGGTTTGTAAATACTTAAATTCGGAGAAAGAAGAATGACACTTTCCTTGCCATTT
>NW_009939868.1:0-1919 GCF_000696875.1 Nestor notabilis
TGGATGAGGGGATCGAGAGCACCCCCAGTCATTTTGCAGATGTCACCAAGTTGGGCAGGAGCGTTGATCTGCTGGCGGGTAGGAAGGCTCTGCAGAGGGATCTGGACAGGCTGGATCGATGGACTGTGGCCAATTGCATGAGGTTCAACAAGGCAAAGTGTCAGGTCCTGCACCTGGGCCACAACAAGCCCATGCAATGCTGCAGGCTGGGGAAGAGTGGCTGGGGGGGAGGTCAGGTGGAAAGAGGAAGGGGCGGCTGCTGAACATGAGCAGCTTGTGCCCAGGTATCCAAGAAGGCCAAGGGCATCCTGGCCTGTATCAGCACTAGTGCAGCCAGCAGGGCCAGGGCAGTGATCATCCCCCTGCACTGGGCACTGGTGAGGCTGCACCTTGAATCCTGTGTTCAGTTCTGAACCCCTCACTACAAGAAAGATGTTGAGGTGCTGGAGCAGGTCCAGAGAAGGGCAGCAAAGCTGGGTGTGAAGCACAAGTCTAATGAGGAATGGCTGAGGGAACTGGGGGTACTTAGTGTGGAGAAGAAAAGGCTCAGGCTCTCTACAATTGCCTGAAAGAAGGTTGTAGTGAGGAAAGGTCAATCTCTTCTCCCAGGTAACAAGTGAACAAGAGGAAATGGCCTCAAGCTGCACCAGGGGAGGTTTAGATTGGATATTATGAAAAATTTCTTCACTGAAAAGGTTGTCAATCATTGGAACAGGCTGCCCAGGGATGTGATTTGGTCACCATCCCTGAAGGCATTTAAAAGATGTGTAGATGTGGTGCTTTGGGACATGGTTTAGTGGTGGACTTGGCAGCATTAGGTTAACTGCTGGACTCAACCTTAAAGGTCTTTTCCATCCTAAATAATTCTGTGATTCTAAGGAAAATGTTAGTTTATGTTTTGTATTATGGCATACTTAGAATGTTCAAATGAGAGCAAGACCAACAATGGCAGACACCTTAGTTAATACATATGTAATTAAAGAAAAAAAAATAGTACAAATCCTATTGAACTTATAGTTCAAGAAAACAAAACATAAAGAATAAAAGAAAAAAATATGAGCAGTATACACAACAGGAAAGCAAGAAACTGAAAGACAAGATTAAATTATTGGTAAGGCATCTGTGTGATTTAGATACTTGTTCTTAGCAATGTAACTAGTTTTGTGTATTTATTTCTCTAACCTAATAAAACTTTTCCTTAGAATGGCTTTATCTACCCCTCACTGAAGTTAATAGTTCTCAAAAAGATCTTTCAGAAGAATACTATCATTGTTACAAATTACAAACAATTATTAATTCACATTATAATGATTAATCTCATGCTACTTATAAATGTTCACTTAGTGTTTTAATTTAGTTGGGGCTTATGGTTAGACTGATTAACTTCTGTTGAGGCTTTTGGTGGCTGTTGTGGTTTCTGGAGGTTGTTTTTACAGTTGAGGAAATACTACTAATATGGGAATTACGGCATTAACTGTACTTCCATTAGTGACTGTAAGTGTGTCAGATTTTTTAAAACAGATTATTCTGAGTAAGGCCTGTGTTGTAAGAGGAGATAGCAATGCCAGCAAACTAGGAATACATCTTATATTGAGAAAATATTTGTTCTATGAATATAAGTTTTGCAGTCCCTGAATCAGAGATGGTACACAAGAATCATATTTTTTGACAACATTTTATATTTACCAAACCTTCTGGTATAGGTCTAGTTCAGTTATTGCATTTTCTTGATTGCCACGAGGGACTATCAAGAGCAAAGGTACAACCTCTGGTTGAGGGGTCCATGAGCCTGAGACTGCTGAGAGAATCACGGAGGTAGCACTATATGCTTGCCATGCTATCCTCCATACTCAGTACTAGATATTTTCTGCGATGAAATACTGAATTATGTGGTGTCGTGGTTTAAGCCCAGCCGGCAA
>NW_009939869.1:0-1112 GCF_000696875.1 Nestor notabilis
CATTGGAGGTCCTCCAGGTCCATCTCGACCTCCGTGGTGATCAATGGAGGTCCTCCAGGTCCATGTCAACTTCCATGGTTATCACTGGAGGTTCTCCAAGTCTACCTCAACCTTGCTAGGTCAGGTCCATGGTCATCAGTGGATGTCCTTCAAGTCTACCTCGACCTCGTGACAAATGGAGGTCTTCCAAGTCTACCTTGGCCTCCGTGGTGGTCAGCAGAGGTCCTCCAGATCCACCTCCACCTCCATGGTGGCCCATGTCCAACAGGGAGGTTCTCCAAGTCCATCCATGATCGTTCCCACCACGGGTTGGTTCTCCAGGTCCAGCTCATGAACGACCTCGTGACAAATGGAGGTCTTCCAAGTCTACCTTGGCCTCCGTGGTGGTCAGCAGAGGTCCTCCAGATCCACCTCCACCTCCATGGTGGCCCATGTCCAACAGGGAGGTTCTCCAGGTCCATACATGATCGTTCCCACCACGGGTTGGTTCTCCAGGTCCATCTCATGATCGTGTCCACCACTGGCACGTTCTCCAGCTCCGGATCGTGATGAACATCCAACATAGGGAGGTTCTCCAGATCAACCTTAATGTCCACGATGGTCAATGTCCACTATGAGGAGGTTCTCATCCATACCATGACCAATGACCACCAGTTCTCCAGGTCCATCTCATGATCGTGTCCACCACTGGCACGTTCTCCAGCTCCGGATCGTGATGAACATCCAACATAGGGAGGTTCTCCAGATCAACCTTAATGTCCACGATGGTCAATGTCCACTATGAGGAGGTTCTCATCCATACCATGACCAATGACCACCACGGGGATGTTCTCCAGGTCCATATGAGGTCCATACCACCACCATTGACCACCATAGGGATGTTGTCCAGGTCCATATGACCACCATGGGGATGTTGTCCAGGTCCATCCCTGCCCATGCTGGTGGCCCCGGAGGAGCTCGGGAAGCCCCGTTAGATGCGGAAGCTCTCGGCCTTGCCGTCGATGTGCCGCAGGCGCAGGTAGACGTCGGTGCCCACCCCCTGCAGCGACTGGAGGCACAGGGACCCCCCCAGGTACTCGGCGTAGGCCCGGGACGTGGGCAGCCCGAAGCCA
>NW_009939870.1:0-116177 GCF_000696875.1 Nestor notabilis
TGAAGCGGACTGGGGGGTTCGTGCTCGCACACATCCCCTGTAGCTCATCCCTCCGGTCAGGGCCGGAGGCTGCAGAACGTGGTTTTAGTTCTTCTTACAGGGTTGCAAGGAGATCCCTATTTATTTAGGTTACTTTAATACAGAACTTCCTTTATCCCACTGCAGGCTTACTCACCTTCAGGTGGCTGCTTTTAATGCCTCCCTCATTTCAGTCATGTTACCTCGTTTCCTGAACAGTGTGTTCTGAGGTATGTGGTGGTCAGTAAGAGAAGCTGACTACTTCCAGGGGGACATGAAAGAAGTTCTGGTCAGTTTGGGGGATTATATATCAGCGTTTGCAGGGTTACATCAGTGCACATTCTGCTGTGTCTGTGTCTGAGTTGGTGGACGTCAGCCAGATAGGTTTTAATGGTTGTGTCGTCATTGTCGTCCTACTTGGGATGATGTTGCAGGTTAGATGCTTATGAAATCTTAATGGGAATATGCAACTCCTAAAGCTAGTGTTTTAGAAATCTAGACATACTCACAGAGGAGAAGTTGAGAGGTTAATTTCTGAAGGATACTAATGACCTAAGGAAAACATATTCAGGGTAGCAGTAGTTGATGTGCTTTTAAACTGAGTGTGCTAACAGCATTGTTGCTATGCAGCTTGAACTAGCCCCTAGAAAAATGTAGGGGCCTTGTTTTACAGCTGCCTTCAGAGCACAGGCTGATTGAGCCAAGCTGTTCCACAGCCAGTACAGAATTGCCTGTAAACTAGAAGTTTCTAGGTGGACACCTTTATACCAAAGCTAGAAAATCTAGACCTTGTACCTCGTATGACAAGGTGGTGGTGTGGGAACAAAGGAGTCTTTATTTGAAAGTGCAGTCTGAAGGCTTCAAGACCCTTTCTCTTTTTTTTATGTAGAAAAAAAGATACGTTGACTGGCATAGGTTTTGGGGGACATCTGTGCTAAATTTTCTTACTGTAAAAGTTGGATCTAGTGAGCTTCAGTGCATAGACTAAACCATTTGTTTAGTCTATGCATTGAAGAGCTCAGTACAAAATGTTGGAAATTAATATTATGAAGTAGCCTTTAAGCTGCCCAAAGCTTCCCAGAAATAAGACCACAATTCTTATGAAATGAAAATTACGGCATTTTAAAATTACAGTGCTGAAGAGTTCGATACTTCCTAGCTAAATATGAATGTTGTACTGATATGGCAGTATGTATAAAATTGATGTTTACAGACTATACTAATTCCCCTGTCTTGAATACAAAATTTCAGTGTTACTCAATGGTTGTCCAAGTTGCAAGCAAAGTTTTTTGTGAATGTTTGTACATTCAAAGGCAGTCAAACTATGGTGTCAGTATCACTGAGCATGAAAGCATATGGAGTGAGGTGGTGAATGGGGATGTAACTAAATACTACAAATCATAAAGGAGAAAAACATGGTTTTCTATGTGCTTTGTATACTTAAATAATTATTAAGCCTTGTTTCTTAAAAAATTAAAGACAACTTTTCTGTGAATGGCGATGCTGAATCTATTTGGAAGTTCTGAGTCCCTCTCTGAAGGCAAAGTGGCTCACATTATCTGCACTTAAATTATTCTTGATTTGATGCTTTGAGCTACACCTGGACATGAAGAGCAACCCCTTCTATTTCCTTGTAGGTGCAGTATGAGCACAAATGCCTGGTGAAGGGGCAGGCACACTTGGAAATAGTATGTAGGAAGTTTATCATTTGGCTTCTTCTAGTGCTCACCTTTGGGCTGAAATAGAGTGCTGGAACCAGAAATATTTTTGAAAGGGAGCAGCTGGATGGTGATTAATTCCTTCTGCATTTGAAGTACATATTGGAAGCACCAAATTTCAGTTCTAAATATCAGTGAAGAAAGAGTTCTGAGAAGTGTGCTTATCTCTGCTGTGGATAAGGATCTACAGATTCTTGGTCAAGGATCCTGTGGATCCTTGCTGTTCATCTGACTAAGTATTCTTTCACGTTACTTAACTCTTTCTATTTCCTTGACTTACGTTTTGGCCATTTCTCAGAAATGCCATTTGAATTTTAGACTGTCTTGTTCTTTGGCTTACAGATAAGCTATGAAGGACTTTTATTTATTTTTTTTAAGTTGAATCTGGGGCTTCTTGCATGTTTTGGAAAAGCATTCTTTTCACACTTAAGCAAGAGAAATGTATTTGCTCTGTTTACTTGATTATTTCTAGTTTTATTATAAGCCCTACACGTTAATCTATGGAGTGGGATATTGTGTTTTTTAAGAGAGTTCCCTGTAACTTTGCATCTCTTTAATATTTACGTTACGTAGATCAAACTAACAATGATTTCTTTGTCAGGAGTGCTCTCCATAGTATAATTTAAATAAAACTCTTTACCTTTGTGTGTGGAAAAAGCTTTAAAATTTGAAGGTAGGTGAGGTCCTGCATCTTTAACAAAGATGAGGCTGTTAAGTGACACTAGATAATAACTCAGCTGGTTAAATATGTGTTAAGGCTACTGTACTGTGCTTGTAATAAAATTCTAAAATGAGTAGGCAGTACGTTAGATCATACTTCAAATCCTAGTCTAGGCAAGGCATCAGTTGGTCAACTTTATTCTCTTATTCTGTCATTTCATTCATCCGTTATCTTGTTGATTTTATGGGCTGAAATTATAAAGCTGCGGAACATATTTTGAACAGAAGTATGGGGCTACAGTGTTAGGGAGAAACCATAAATTGGTGGAGGGAGAATAGTATCCCACTTTTGATAATGCTTTGGTGAAGATTAGCTGATACTGTTTCAAAACAGAGTTACTGGAATGCTGCAGTGGGTAGCCCAGTCCTTACCTGCTCTCTGTTTATAAGTAGCTATCTTATGAGAGGAGGAGTCTGGCATTTGACAATGAAATGTTATGAAACATCTTGTGGTCACTTAAACACTGATGCTGAGAAGTGGTTGTAGTTTACTGGGTGTTAAACAATGTATGACTTGTTTTCATATTTTAATAGAGCATCAGTGTTATGCTTTAAGGAAATCACATTATGCTAGCATTGAAGGACTCAATGTTTAATTGGCCATCCAGTTTCTTTTATCATGTAGGAATGTAAGGTGTTCTCTGGCCATCTGTAAGAGGCTAATAGGTATTTTACAGTGAAACCACTACTCTGGTACTGAAGGTAACACATTGGGAAACATAGCTTCCTCCTAGCAAGAAGAGAGTTGGTATCTCTATCACAAAATGTTCTTTTCTTACAAATATCAAGAGGCAGGAGTTTATCTGCATGGGAGGTGAACCCAGATAGAGCTGAGAGTAAATTAAACTTGACTGCAGTTATGGAATATGAGTATCTGCATGAACAGATATCTGAATTAGCAGTTAAAATTTGTAACTTGCTTGAATCCAAAACAGCATTCAAGTGGAGACAGTAGGTTAATGGCAAAATTGAAGGAAGTGTGTATTTGTTTTGGGATCCGCTGTGTGCTTTTGTGATTTAGAGGAGGAAGGGAGAAGGAAAAGGTAACAGTAGTCTGCCATACTGAGTAACTCTGGTGTTTGCTGTTATCACTGTATGTAGTGGTCTTGTGATTTGTGTCAGTCTGTAGTAAGATGCTAAGGGGAATCTCTGAAATTTTCTTGCTATTTGGAAAAGCTATAGACATTTAATCTTTAGGCTCAGAAAAACTTACTTTGGCTTGTTTATATTTGGACAGTCTTGGGTAGCAGAAGCTGAATTCACCAAGATGGAAACTTTTAGTAGTAACTGTGCTTTAGTATTACTAGAAGGGCCTGTTGGAAATTGCGGATGCTTGTGTTTCTTCCCATTTATCATATAGAACCAGTGCAGATGAATTGGAATGAGATGTCTTCTGTTATGGCTCCTGAATCAGTGACAGATTTTATTGAACAGCATCCATTTTCTGCTAATATGTATGCTTAATTTTTGATCTGTAAGAGTAGTCATGCTAAAGTCAGTAGAAGTTTAGTGAGCGCAGTGGGACTGTTGTTGTGGTTTAACCCCAGCCAACAACTTAAGTACCACGCAGCGGCTCGCTCGTTCCCTGCCCTCCCTGTGTGGGACAGGGAGGAGAATTGGGTTGGGATAAGAACAGTTTAATAATTGAAATAAAGTAAATTATAATAATAATTACAACAATAGTAATGAAAAGGGAGGTAACAAGAAGAGAGAGTGAAGAATAAAACCCAAGAAAAGCAGCTGATGCGCAATACAATTGCTCACTATCCACTGACTGATACCCAGCCTGTCCCCGAGCAGGGATCAGTGCCTCCTAGCCAACTGCCCCCAGTTTATATACTGAGCATGATGCTTTATGGTCCAGAATATCCCTTTGGCTGTTTTGGGTCAGCTGTCTTGTCTCTGCTCCCTCACGGCTTCTTGTGCCCCTCCTCACTGGCAGAGCATGAGAGGCTCAAAAGTCCTTGATCAGGGTAAGTGCTGCTTAGCGACAACTAGAACATCAGTGTGTTATCAGCGTTGTTCTTAAACCAAAGCCAAAACACAGCACTGTACCAGCTACTAGGAATAAAATTACCTCTATCCCAGCAGAAACCAGGACAACTGTTTGTGTGAATAAAGCTAGAGTGTGCCTAGTTAATTAAAAAGTGTAAAGTTAAAAAAGGTGTAAAGATGAGAACTTTTAAACTGTCATTATGTCGGTACCAATCTCTTTTCAGCCTCTTGGAAGGTTTGCATATGATACAAAAGTGGGGGGAGTGTCAGTGCATTGGAGTGCAGTGCAGGGCTGCTATGCAAAGGGATCTTAGTAGGCTGGGGAAATGAATGGGCTGATGGGAACCTTTTGAATTTCAGCAGAAGCAGGAGCCAAGTCCTGCTTCTGGGAGGAAAAAGCACTATGCATTAATACATACAGACTGGAGACTGACTGGAAAGAAAGCAGGCTAGCAGAAGACTTGTTGCATGACCTAGTGGAGAGCAAGTTGAACATTTTTCAGCAGCGCTCTTGTGGCAAAGAAGCCCTGCCACGTACTAGGTTGCATTAGCAAGAATGTAGTCAGCAGGTTGCAAGAAGTGATTCTTCACCTCTATTCCATGCTTATGAGGCATGTCTGGTGTACTCTGTCCAGTTTGGGACTTTCCAGTGTAGAACACCAATATGCTGGAGTGAGCCCAGCAGAACACCAAGGTGGTTAAGGGGCTGGAGCACATGTGTGAAGAGAGGGTGAGAGAACTGTTGGACGGGACATCTTCTTGTCACCCACAAATACCCTCATGGGTAGGATGAGAGGCAACAGATACAAGCTGGAACATGGGAAATTCTGATTAGACACTAGGAAAAAGAATTACAATGATAGTAGTCAAACATTTTAATAGATTGACCGGCGAGATTGTGGCCTCTATTCTTGGAGATACTCAAAATTCAACAAGTTCTTGAGCAACTGGAGCTCTCACTGGACCTGCTTTGAGCAGGAGGTAGACTAGAGGCCATACAGGTGTTTCTTCCTACATGATTATATATTTCCAGTATGTTTGTTTTTTTAATTACTGTTTTTTCTGTTTGTGAAATAAAACACAGAGAGAGAGGCTCCAAGACTGAGGCCACACCTAGTAAAACTTTCCCCTGTAGACAAATTGAAGACTTTTAAAGTTGGCTTGTTCCTTTTAGTTCAGAATAGTTTCCTCTATTGTAAGACAATAATGAATCATTTTCCTTTTCAAATTAGAGGCTGCATTTTTCAGGTAGATGCAAAGTTGTCAGGGCTTTTAGGCAAGTTCTGGGTTGGAACCCTGAAGGTAGAACAGATGAGAGATCTATAATGCCTCTTTAAGCTGCATTTCTCTGAAATGTAAAGAGCATCTCAGCTTTGAAATAGTTGTTTGTGAGATCCTTTGTACGTTGCCAGGAACAGTTTTGTCTACTGCATATTTTAAGCCATGCCTATGATTTTAGGCAAGGCATTTAGACCAGTTTCCTATAATTATATAAAAAGGATACTGAAATACCATTACTATGCATCTTTGGTTTTCCTAATTCCATCTATAGTGTTTTTGGTTATATCTTCCAATTTGTACTGGAGAATAATGAAGAAAGGATCTCTAGATCTTTGCTTTCAAACGAGTTTGTCTGTAAGTCACTTTTTTTGGTAACTAAAGAATACTTTGCTCAAAACAAAATGCATTTACTAGGAAGTTTTTAAGAAAACTCTTTATTATTCCCACTTCTATTATTTTACTTGTAGTTTTATACCTGTTTAGCTGAACCATGTATTAGTTTTTCAAGTTCTGTGAATATAATACCATTGCACTTTTAAGATCAGTATTACGTAGATACTAATAAGCGCTAGTATCGTAATACTACTTAAATCTGTGATTCAAAATACTTAACATATGATGTTAGTAATCGTTTGACCAGACTTACGAGTTGGCCAAGTACTGGTAGTGGGAATATTTGTGAAGAGAAGGCAGTATCTGTTACTCATCCTTGTATTCCATTAGTGACTTTTTTTCATGTTAACATGTATCCATTTGAGACCCGAATATAGTAAATAGTCTATGTATCAGTTGACAGAAACCAAAAGATTTTGGGAGTAAGTGGAATACAGAAAAAAGACTTGGGGTCCATTTGAGTCAGGGTCATCTGTTTGTCTCTGTTAATCTCTTCAAAAACCTGAGGAAAGAGGGCAGTGACTGGTGACAGGACTGGGTTAGTCAGGTTAGGATTAGAGGCTAGGATGCAGCTACGAGATGGTACCCTCTGACCACATCTCTTTGTGGACTTAAGGAATGGTAGGAATGAGCCAATCTTTTCACCTTCCCAGTCTCCCATTCATTCTTCTGTGTTTGTTTCCAGGAGTGTGGCTTTAATAGGAAAGAAGTGTACGAGTCCTAAGGTTAGTTCACTTTACTTAGTATGAACTTTAAATAGAGTTAATGTTTTATCATACTAAATTTGCGTAACTATAAACTACAAGAAAGTGCTGGTTAACAGTCCGATTCTGAGTTGTCTGATGTTTTTTGTTTGCATTAAGCTGCTTAAGCGAGTGCAGATACTTAGTGTAGTTTTTAAATTATTCACCTTTTAAATGGTTTCTAGCTTGTTTTGTAATCCTAATAAGGATTGTTGTCATTACTGTACATCATCACTTTTACACTAGTAATTGGTGCTGGTATTAAAATGAGAAAACACTTCTTGGTTAAACTTAATAATTGCAGACTGTCTTTTGTCTCTAACAAGCTAGGTAAAACTTTGCTGCAGTTTAGATAAGGAAAATAAGCAGTTCAGTTCTTTTATGGCAAAAAGTGTGCACTTTGAGAAATAGTATTCTGTAAGGCACTCCAGGGATGTAGTCCACTTTTGTGCTCCTGACTTATCTAGCATTTTCCCTTCGGATTTTATCAGTGTTAATACTGGCAATATTTGAATTGGGAGCACTTGAATATGCTTGCCATGAGTACTTAATAAAATAATATCTGCATAATAAATTAAGTACCGCTGTAAGCAGCAAAAGTAACCTTGTTTGAGGACCAGATCTGTGTCTGTTGTTGTAGCATGCTATAACAGAATCGTACTAAGCTGTGGATTGTTCCTCTTTAGTCAGAATTCTAAGCATCTGCACAGGAGAGTGATGTTGTGAATATCCCTGGCTACAGAAGAAGCCTCATTTAGCATGTGTGCTTTATTGGACACTCTAAAGCACAGTCAGTCATATGGTATAACTCCAATTTGGCTATGCTTAGATACCAGATAGCTGAGCTGCTACTGTATCATTCTTCTGTTGGAATGTTCATAGGGGCTGTCCTGTCTACCTTTGTTGTTGACACTAGGAAACTAATTTGTGTTCATTGTTTAATTGTTTCTATTCATTATTAGTCAGTAAGATCAACAGATTCTAGAACATGTTTGTACAGTGTTTTAGGAAGTGTGTGTGTGTATGAATCTCAAACCCACAAATGCAGTAATCCATGCTTTACTTAAATAGGTAGTTTAGTTCAAGCGAAATATATATTGCTTTTTATTTTTAGCTGAAAGTTAACTGTGAGAAAGTATTTTCAAGTTTTTGCTATGCTAGGCTGTATTTAATTACAGGAGGTTATTGTGAAATAAGGTGGCACATACAAATGGAAATCATGGTAGCTGTGTTGTATTTGCTCCCTTTCTGGAAACTCGTGGGCCTTCATGGTGTTTAGGTGAGGCCCTCCACTTTGGAATCAGGGTGTCAGTATGGGAAGCTAGTACAGAAGAACTGTTCTGAGCTATTTCTGCAAGTCTTCAAGCTCTGGGATTGTGAGTGAATTAGCATAATCAATTTAAAATGAGCTGAATCTTGTGATTCCTTTATACGTAGAATTACTAGCAACCTCAGTAGGATTGCCTTACAGAATTGACTGCAGAGTCTGCATCAAATGGTTTTGTGTGTTTATAGAATGACTAATTCTAAGTATAGTTCAAACTGATTATTAAAGCATACTTTTATCTGCAAGGTTTTCAGTTGTTTTGCAGCAATGACAGAACTGTGCATAAAAGATAAATAATTGCTTGTTCATTGGGGCTTTCTTGGATGGGGTTACCCAGGACAGGAGTCCCTTGCACTGTGCCCATTCTGATGCTGAGTATCTCAGTGGCACTCAACTTGGTTCGTTCAGTTCCTGCCCATGGTTAGTACTCCTAGGCACTGTAAGAATCTTGCATAGTTAGATGTAGCTTATGACTCTGTAAGGGCCCTTATCTAGTATGGGAGTGCAGGTTATGCTGGTATGTATGCAGCTTTTATGGCGTAGCTTTACCAGTTTAGCCACACTATCTCTTAGTGAGACAAGCCATGACTGTGTAACTGCGCTTAGGGCTTATGCCAGCATAGCTGTGTCAGTTATACCTCTGTGTATCCCTGGCTGATGCAACAACTCTGTTAGAAATAGTTTAGACAGCCACCTAGAGCTGAAGTTTCAAAATTCTTCTAAGTTGCCCTGAAGCAGTTCCAAAAGCAGCGTCACGTTCCTGCTGCAGCCTAGTCTTCTCTTCCCACTTTTGTGTTCCTCTTGCTGGCAATGCTTGTGGTGAACCATATCAGGGAGTTGGGTTAAAATGAAAGATAGTTTTAATTCAGCTGTTTGCTGTTCAGTTGTATGGACACTTGCGTGAAATCCTGCCGCCTCCTTAACATTGGTTCTGCCAGGACCAGAAGGAAAGTAAGACCGTGTCAGCTGTAAGTCTGACTTAAGTTACCGTGAAGTACAGTCTCCTATGTTCTTTTTGTGGAGTCATGTTCTAACAGCTGGATGTTAGGGACAGCGGGTATTTAGAAACCTTCAAGAAATTGCACTAAAACTTGGAGATGCTTCAGGACCAACTCTTGCAAAATGAAGATGTTTTTAATATTTGAGATGTTTTGTGTGCTGACAGGAAGAAAAAACCTAAGCCTTCTTTGTTCTTGTTTGTAAACATGTGTAATAATACAGAACTTCAAGGTTGATGCAGGTTTAGTCTTTAGTTAAGACATTTTATTGAGGAATCTGATTAAGATGCATTTAATAAGTAAAACAGTGATAAATATGTAAATTCTAGTTTGTCTATTACCAGTACTACAGAGTTCACACAGTATCTGTGTTTTTAGCTCCTTAGATATAATAAAGTACAAGTTATGTGTTAGTATATTGTTTAGTAAATGAAAAAAAAAATTAGTATGCAGAATAATCTGGCATATTTTTACTAAAACAGGCATAATTGCAGAAAGTACCTGTGAATACAGTGATATGAAATGGAATGTGAAATGTGGAAGAACTTCAAGACTGAAATTGATAGTAGGGTAAAAGATCATAGGAGTGTTTTAAGAAAATGCGCTGCTTTGCGTTGGCCTTCTCTTGTCTAGGAAAACAGCTCTTTAACATGCTTCAGACAGACTTGTTTTCTCTCTTCTCCTTGCCCTGCCCCAAACATTTGATTGTTTCACAGGTGAGCGTTGCTCTGTGCTTTGGAAGTCAGCAAGAGTGATCTCTGAGAATGCAAATGTGATCTGCTGATCTCAACTGGTAGTGCAGTGCGTACTGTACTTCATAGCCATGACTGGGGTAATTATGTGACATTTCTGCTTGTCATCTTAATAACAACAAGCTCGGGTTCTGGAGATGCACTTGATTCTGTCTTTCAAGCTTGAGTGAGTCTGAAGGAACACGAAGTATTGAACTATTCTCTCTTGCTTTGATAGCTCTTCATGACTACCAAATTTCCCATTTTGCTGCAGGACAGCATGCTGCACTTTGCTTCCTAGCAGGGTGATATATCCAGCTTTTTTGCTGTTTTCCCATTTCTTGCAAAGGAGTAAGCTAAGCAAATGCGACATAATTAACTAAAGTTAGCTACTCCAGAGTAACAGAGGATTAAGAAGGTAGGGTGTTGGTTTGTAAGGCCAAGGAGATGAGAGGGAGAGGCTGGTAGTTGACTTCTGAGACAGCAGCCTAAGAAATGAGCTTTTGTTAGGATCCTCTCTTTCTGGCATACCAGTGAAGGGAGGGAAAGCCCAATGGTTTGGACTAAGTTGGAAGAGTTATTGGTATTGTGGCAAGAGAGTGTAAGAAATGTCAGTTATGGCAAGACAAAATTACTTTGAATATTTATCCACAGATTTGCAAGGGGCTGGTAAATAGATTAATAATTAACTTCATTTTGGTTTTTACGTTATTAATCTAAATTTTTAATGGTGTAAACTGCTACTGAAAGATTGCAATTTTCTGGTCAACATTTATGTTGAGTTGGAATACTCATGGGTTTTTTGCAAAAATAATGTTACATGGATTTCATTATGATAGTGATCTTTTTCTATCAGTCTTTTTACATATGTGCATGTCAGATTTTGGTGTAGAGTAGGATGGTTGTGGTAGAATATAAAATGGGGGGAGGGTAAGAAGGGTTTTATAAGGCATTAGTAACCTTATAGTACCATAGATTAATTTTGCTAGCATGGCTTCAGAGTAGGGTAGAGTATTTCTTATATAATTTGGCTTATCAATTATTGAACCTTATAGCATCAGTATAAAATGTTTGTATGTTCAGAAGTACCTACTTTGCGTTTGTAAATCACAGCTGTGTTAAAACAGTACCGAAATTATGATTAGATTTTAGGTAGATTAAAAAGTCTTTATTGCCCATTTACCGCATAGAGGAATAAAAAAATAATTTAACAAATCTGTCTGAAAGATAAATAAAAAAGGACTTTTTTTGTTGGCGTGATTGGGAAATAAGTAGCTGTAGAAAACGTTTTGTTTTCAGTGGATGCCCTCACAAGCTAGTGGACTTTGTCCTTGGTTGAGAAAGTTCTGGAGAAGTTTTTCAAATTTATTCCTTAATCTTTGCTGAAATCTTGGCATGTACGTTCTTTAATACTTTTCCTTAATATGTGAGCTTCTAGTCTTAAAGCACTAAATGGATACAGTTTTAATACTAAGCTGCTTTTATTGCAACTAGACTTGTTTGTTTGCAGACATCACTTATAATTTATATGTATGTCTTTTCAGGTTAGGGTTTTTCTGTTGGTTTGGGGGGGGGGATTTAATATGTATAAGTTTCTAGACTTTTCTATTAGTTTTTTCTGTAAAAACAAAGTAAATTAACAGAAAATAGTAGTACTTTGTCCAGTGTAGAGTATGTTCCGCCTAAAATGGAGGAAAATCATGTTGCAGGACCTATGAAATCACAGGTTGGAGATAGCGAATTGCTCTATGGAATAGTGGGATTTTGTGGGTTAGCTTTTCTTTTTTAATGCACAGAGTTATTCAGAAGTAACCACTGGGCTTTAAACTCCAAATCTAATTCTTTTAAAAGTAGGGTGGGGTTTTTTGTGTGTTTTTTTTTCTTTTATAAATCCTTACTTACCATCTTGGCATTTATACCCAGTGATACTTGATGTGAATTTTGCGTGTGGTGTATGGATATTTAAGGTGAGACATACACTTAGAACATACAAGTAATAATTAATTTTGACGTTACTTTATTCTTTTTAAGAAAGTAATGTGCAGAATTGAAGCTATTAATACTGCTAATAAATCTAATTTCTTTTCCTTTTTCGTTCTAAGCACAACAGTTTAAAATGTAGTATGTATGCTAATGGGTGCATAGTGGAGAATTTGGCCTGTTAACATTTCTTTAGAGTAATTGTATTATGCAGGGATCAAAGGTCTAATGTTAAGGTAATGTCATGGGGAAGTAGAGCTAGTTGGTTCTGGAATAACTTGGAATAGATAATTTTTTTTTTTTTTTTGCAAATATAATAGTATTTTACATGTGGGAAAGAAATGTTTAGAACAGTGCAGTTTTTATCACCTTGTCTTAATTGCTTCTGTGAGGTCGATATGTTGTAGTTTTGTCTTGGCTTTCTTTTTAGCTCTTTATATTGAGAAGAAAAACTTTAATTTTTAAGAGTGGAGGTGCTGGACTGGTGAAGAGGATAATAGGCCGTGAAGAACATGTAAATTAAAGAGTTTTTTAAAGGCAGATTCGAGAAGAGAGGAGGAGGTGGTATCGAAGGCTCAGGAGAAAGGGGTAGCTTAACTGTGGAAAGAAGGCAGGCCCCTCTAATGAGAAACTCCTTGTTAAGGCCTGTAGACTATGGTGAATGAGAAGAGCTTGTTTTCAACTGAGAGTAATACTGCAAGGTCCAGAGCTGCTCTCTAAAAGTGTTTTAGTAGAAATGGAGAAGATGTATGTGATGAAGACTTCACAGTGGCAGAATTTACTCTTCGGAGTTTCTGCTGGACCGGATTGTGTGTTCTGTACAAGGAAAATATTCAGACAAAACACCAGACAGTCTAATTCTGGATTATCTTTTTTAAAGAGGAGGCAAGCAAAGACAAGTCAAAATATTATCAATCAGTAGCTACTGTGATAAATGTGATTGAGTGTCCAGTCTTTGGGAGATGTTCACAGAATAACTCTTGAAGGATTGATTCCTTTGGGTGTCTTTTTAGACATAAGGCTTTTGTGATGCATGATAATGCCTTATATGAATCTTTCACAACTTTTCTGTCTCATGCTTTTAGTTTAATCTCTACAAGGCAGAATAAAATTGGGTAAGCATGACTATAGCAATGCATAGAGTCTCAGCAGTTGGGATGGTCTAGAAGACAAATCTTTTGACTGGAGCCCTAGTGTGAAGCAGGGGTGCATTTAAGAGGAAGAAAAGGCTTTGCATAATCTGACTAGAATGCAAATTAAAAAGATGAGGGAGTAGCATCACGCATTATGTAATATGTTGCATTAACACTCCTTTCTCTTTTTTTTTTTTTTTTTTTTTTTCCCCCCCCACTCTTGATCAAAAGAATTTTCAGGTGTGATGATGGAAGTTCTGCTGGCACAGTGTTGAGCCTGTAGATTCCTAGAAAAGTATGGGTTTATTTTGGTGTTGGTTGAGTGTTTTCATGTTGGCAAGAAATATCAGTGGGAATTGTATTGTTACAGAATTCTAACTCTGAGATTACGGAAAGAAATGCTGCTAGCGATGGCATGGCTCGTATTTCAGGAATTGCTAGCCCAGTGGTCTAGTCGCCAAATTGTTATTGAATCAACAGGAGGTGATGATATTTCAGACTTAGTATGGAAGCATTTTGAGGTCTTTGTAGAAGAGCTGCTTCTGGAAAATGAACTTGTTTTGTGAGATCACAGGTTGATAAATAAGTTCTGTGCTGAGATCATTGGTGTCAGAGACGCACTTCTGGAGTACTGTGCTGTTGGTAACATTTAGAGACAGCTCAGATGATTATGGTGGAGGCTAGGCATTTATTCTGTTCGAGCTGCTAAAACGAAGTGATTTTATCCTGTGTTATCCTTATTAAGGGAAAATATTGTAGGAAAATACTCCATATTTAGTTGTATGAATACTCACTTCAGTACAGTTAAATATTAGTTACTGCTCCAGGGATGAGGGAAAAAGCAGGAATTGGCAAGGTCAAGCTAGTTGCGCCTCAAAAAGTCTATCAGAATAGCACGAAAAAGGTTCTTGAGTTGCGTAAATGAAAAACTGCGTTTGTTATATAGAAGGCATGGTAGAATTTAAGCAAAATTAAGTTAATCCTTACACTGAAACAGTGTAATATAGCCTGCCATTTTTCCTAAAGGTTCTGTGCAAAGCAGATAAAGGTATGGGGGATAGCTACCGCTGTAGTAATAAAATCAGTTGTCTCAAATAGTAGAACCAGAATCATTGACTCTTGAAAGAAACTGAGTTTAGCAATAGTGGGTTTGTTTGTTTGTTTTTCACCAAATTTATGAAGTCACAAAGGATTTGTTGTGGAAAAACAGCTAGTGTAATACTGATTGAAATTGAATATGAAGGTGACTATCCAAGCTGTTATAGCAGTGTGCAGGGCACTGAAAAAAAGTAAAATGCGAAGCAGAAAATTAAGCAAGCTGCAGCATGGGTTAACCATAGATTGTATCCTTGAAATTTATCCCTTTTGCTATTGCTTCAGTCCCGAAGATGAAAAGTTTCAGGTTTACTTGCAAAGAACAAGAACTGCTGGCAACTTTGAGCCTACCAGCTGATGTTGACAGGGGGAGAGCAGGAGAACCTGGATAGGTTTAACAATTGTGAGGCTGTGGAATGAGCTGCCAGTTGGAATAGTAAGAGCAAAGAACTTGAAAGAGTGATTGGAAAGCTTGCAAGAGGAATGTGATTGCTTGTGATTGAGTTTGAATTCAGAGAGGGAGTTTCTTTTAGTACCCGGCTCTTGGGGAGAGCTGTCTTGCTGGGACAATCTGTCCTGCTGCTGCTCAGTATTATGGAAACAAAGCTTTGAAAGAAAACTCTTCAGTTGCTTTCTGGTCAGGCAACTTAACATGAACAGTAGCAGGAAAGAAAATAAATCGAAAATATGTTTAGAAACATAATTTCATCAGTTCCTATAACTTCCTTTCTTTGATGTCTTAGCTAAGGTCATGAAAGACAACACAAGATTTGATGCTAAGCTTTAAATAAAAGGCCAGTTTATAGATACAAATTAGTAAATCTACTACTACATTTAGTATTTAATTGGCTTTTGATTTTGGAAGTGCATGCTTCGAATCTGTTTTTTGAAGTGCAGTACTTAGACTCAACTGTGCAGTTGCAAGTGCTGCCTCATTTGTGGGGGTTGAAGGCTTTTTAGTCAAGTTTTAAAAACAAATATGTGTAACTATAGATGTAAAAAGCTCCCAAATCACCATTGGATTAGTGTAGTAAAACTTTTAATTAGGGTCTTTTACATGGTGAAAATTAAATTTTGGTTTTTCTTTGTATCTGTGAACATCTCTTGTCAGATGAGCCTCCTCTTTGGTTGGGGGGACTGAATCTATAGAATATTTACAGGAAGGAAATACGGATAATCTCACAGCTGTTATTCAGTGAATTCTGCATCCTTGATGGTTCACATAGCTGGTAGATCCAAGAACCCATTGATGGCAGCCATCAGCTTTACCTGGCTTAACTCTTTTCTCATAGCAGTCAGCAGTCAGGTTTATTCTGAGGGAGAAGAGCAGCACAGCTGCGCGGGGCTTTTTGGTGTAGAACTAGTTGGAACAATTTTAAAGGATCTGGGAAGATGCCTTGAGTTTTTGGAAAAAATAACAGTGGATTTGTGAAATCTGCATTGCAGTCACTGAGCATGGTACACAGAAGCAGCAGAATGGACAAACTAGTAATTACTTACCTCTTAAAAACTTCATGGTATATCTTTATGAAAGGAGATTCTGCTTTGGATCCCCCCAAAAATGATACTGGCTGGAAGATTTGTATGAATTCCGCTAACGCTGCTCACTGGATCTGGAAAGCAGATTCAGTGGAACGAGTAGCTCTGGCTGAACACTTCTGAGAATCAGCTTCTGGAAAACATATGGTTTTTTTCAGTATCAAAACACAGTGTTTTTATTTTGTAGGCAAGTTGGTATGGGGTGTGAAAATGTTGAGGAGGTGACAATGAAATGCAAGTGTATAAATACATTGTACCTTACGCCCAAATATTAAAGATAAACATGATCTTGAGCAAGACTACAGTATTCTGTTTAGATCATTGTATTGTTTAAAAATAACAACACTCCATTTGGGGAAATCTTTCCGTATTCCAGTGAAACTGACAATCATGTCAATTATTAATAAAATTGCTCTAAACAAAAAAAAGCCCATGTGTAACTCGGTCAGTTTAATTCTGTAGTTTAAGATGTGTAGAATTAATAGCTGATTGGAAAGATCACAGTTGTCTTAAAATGCAATGAGCTTAAAACTATAGTAGTAGATATTATATTGTTGGGTTGCTTTGCTTATTGTAGTGATAGTGTAAATAATACTGAAATTTCTACTGCTTCACAAATAGTCTGTTTTTAATGAAGTAAATTTCTAACTGCAATATAGCTATTTAGGTTACTACATTTTTAAATTCTTAATTTTTTTATATAGATATATTTTTTAAAAAATACTATTCTAAAAATCTAAAATACCATATTTTGGGGAAAATCTGTATGTAAAATGCTTACTTATGATTCTTTGTTTCTCTGTTTATTTTTAAGACGAGCAAAAATCAAATTAAAGTAGATCTTGTAGATGAGAATTTTACAGAATTAAGAGGAGAAATAGCAGGACCTCCGGACACACCATATGAAGGCAAGTAATGTTTTTGTGTATGCAATCATTATACACTTCAAATCATGTGTCTTGAGATGCTTTATTTGTAAAATTTATGACATAAAAATGTAGAGCTGCGTGTTTTAACATAGTCTGATTTAAAAAAAAAAAATACAGATTTTAAGCTTGAAAAATATTTCAGTTCACCTTCTGTCTTGCCTGAGGGCAGATCTGTTCTACAGTAGGATAGACTATCCCATATCAAAAGTTAATTTACACGTATAAGCTGTGCAGTGATTGGTATAATTCTGACTTTAGTTGTTTGTTTACTGTCTTGACATGACCGTTCTTAGCCACGAAGCATCAAGAAACTGAACTTCAGAACGCAATCTAATTGTACGTGTATTTCTGTGATCTTATGTAGTGGTCATTCAAAAACATGCTGCATTTTTCTGTCTCAAGGAGTGATGCCATTGCAAGTTGAATTTGGGATTTATCTCATGCATCCATGGGTCCCAATACTTAACTTATACTGGAGTGAGAGGCTCTAAAGTAGAATTCATGTTTTCAAAAAGCGCACCTGACTTTCTCGTTTATTAAAGCTGGTATGATGCATCTCTTCAGTCTGAAAAAAAGCGAAATAACTTACTACATGTAGAAGTTTTACCCAGTAGCTAATATAGCAGACTTCATTAGAGGTACTAAATTACTCAATAGTGCTGGTACCTGTAAACTTCCTGTTTGTGTATAATAGACCTGGCAGGCACACCTTCTATTTAAGTTCCTTGATGATAAATGAGGGTTTTGGGTTGTAAATTTTCTCTCTATAATTTTTTTTTAATGTTTTATTCAGATTTTCCATGCCAGGTACCTACTTCAACCTGAATTTGAACTTCCAGTTAAAAAAAAGTCTCGAGGAATGTTACAAGCAAATAAATTGTTTTGTTGGAAATTAAAGCAATTTTCCAAGTTTTCAGTTGCTCTCGTTGCTCCATGCCTTGGAGCTAAGAGTGGGACTTGAGTATTCTCCAGAAACCAGACCTATGCCTATAGATACAGGAGTATATGCGTTTGGTGGCTGCTGATGGAAGTCTAGTTGTTGCATCTTCACTCAGGAGGACAGCCCTTGTGAGTGCTTCTCCAGGCTAGGAGGTGCTGGTGCACCAGCATTGGACTTGGGAACAGGGAGAGTTTCCCACCACCCGGTCTCCCCTGCTGGGACCCATAGCAGATAAAGGGTGAGGAAATGGCCTAGCAGAGGTTGACCAAATTGGGATGGGTAGATGGTGTTAGAAGTTGAGGAGAAAGGAAATGAGCCTGGAAGGGAGAGAACAGCAAAGAAGGAGCATCTGTAATGGTAAGGATGCTCTCCTCCAGAACTTGAGTCTCAGAGTTTCTCTGCTGTTTAGCATATAATGGCAGTTTTCTCCCCCTGCCTCCCATCCCTTCCACTCCCTCCTCTATCCTCATCTCATCAGCTGCTAGTATTTAGTTGAGAGAAAATGTTGTCTTGAAAGATGATAATTTCTTCTGGTTATAATATGTGCCATCAATTTAAAAGTATGCTGTGTACCTAAAATATGTAGTCATGCTTGTGACCTATTTGAGCGTGGACCATTCTGTATTAGTGTAATAGTTCTGTTGCAAATATAGTTGGTCTTGTAAAACCAAGTCTTACATACAGATGTTAAGATGTTGCAAAATAAGTAATTGGAAACCAGGAAACATCTGAATGGTGCAGGGAGGGGGGTGTTTTGGGGGGTTGTGTTTGTTTTTTTCCCATTCAGAGTTAATCCTCCTTGGCTGAGTTGGTTTGTCATGGCTTGTTTCCTTTTTTTTTTTTTTTTTTTTCTTTTTTTTTTTTTTTTTTCCCCCTCCAGGTCACATTACCTTGGCTAATAAAATGGAATTTTTTTTTTTTTTTTTTTTTAACATGCATTGGGAGTTATTTGAAATGAAAGATGTGTTCATCTGTCACAAAAGTTCATGAAGAGGGTAAAAAAAATGATTTCTGCCTGTCTGCAGGACTGGGTTCTGTGTGATGCTGGATAATTCGGCCAGACCAAAATTTCAAAGGCCAAGCACTGTGTATTCACGTATTCAGCATATCCTGCTAATGAAAATCAGCATTATGTGTTCAGTGTGGAATTTGTTGATGTGAAATGCAAGTGTGCATACTTACCTATGTATGAGCATATTTAATGATGAGAATATAGTAAATAGCCCTTTTGGGGGGCTAAAACTATCATGTATTCTGATTATGGCAGGGATCTCATGGAAAAATAGTGTGATTGTATGCTTACTTTAATCTGGAGGGCATATGCACCAAGGAGCAAAATGAAAGTTACTGGCAGCTCAGTTCCTGGTGTTTCCTGGCACTTGAATAATTTACAGTGGAACATTAATATTCCTGTAACATAATTTTATGCATTTATTCCCTGATGTAATTATGAAAGGCTTGCGAGTGCATGCAGTTTACATTTTATGACTAATGCAGTAATGCATGCTCCATATTACTGGCTGATCCCTGTCATCTGTGGTCTGAACAATGACACAGCAAGAAGTACTTTATGAAGGAAAGCTAATTAATGTGGTAGTTCAGGTCAGATAATTCTATGATACAGGAGGGAATTCTAGGACCATTGTGAAGTGACCACAGTTTGTAGGGTATCTGAAAACAAGCTGCTGTTGCAAAGTTCTTTATAGGTGATGTCAGGACATTGGTTAAGCATGACTGAGAGGAAGAATGGCATCTGTTGTTGGCAAATTGTGCAGCTTTTATTTTTCTGTCAGTTGTATCAACTCATATTGATCAATTATCAGAGTATTTTTGCAAGACAACTTCAATTGAAACATGTTTGCATCCCACATTAAAACATACATGTTTGGAGTGAGGACCTTTGAAAGTCTAGATTAATGGCTGCTGGGTTTTACTTGATTCAAGAGCTTTTCAATAGATAGATTTTTATTACTTGTTTTTCGAACCTTGTATAACCATGGTATTGATTTCAAGCCAAACTTGCATGTGAGCCACAGTAACTGCAAAATTTGTAATAGGGCACGTTTTAACTGTTTTTCATGAAGAAATACCCTGACTCTATTGTGAGATGTGTGCTCCAGTAGGAGTACAGAATGAATGTTCTGCCATTACTGTTTAATTCAATCTCAAGTATTAAATAGCTATGGAAGAGCCACACATATGCATACTCCTTGTTAAAAAAATTCTGCAGAAATATTGGCATGCAGAAGGCAGTGTGTTAGTAACTTGCTTTCTAAATGTAGTATTCAGGAAATTAATATCCAGAGTTGTTCAGTCTAAGTCTTCAAGCCTGTATTTTTAACCGTAAACTTCGCTGCACGACAACAATATTGTATAAATAATATTACCAATTCATTGGTCCCTGCAATTTTAAAATCTTTTAGACTTGTACATTCCAGGTGGAAAAAATTGTTGGCTGAATAGTGATCAGGTTAGACCTTAACTCTTATAATTCTATATTTATTGGGCTTTCTTCCGTTGTATTTTCTGTTAAATATTCTCAAGAGTGTAAAAATACCAAACTGATATTAACCAGTTTCAGGTGCAGTATATTAGACCGATTACATCTTAAATGTGAGAGGTGGTGTTAGCTGCTGAACTGCATTTTGGCACAGATAAGAAGGTGGCATAGACTATAACTGTTCAGAGTATTCCTTTGAGGGTGTGGTTTTTTGTTTGTTTGTGGGTTGGTTTTTTTTGTTTGTTTGTTTCTTGTTTTGCTTGCATGTGAATCTTGCAGCCTGTATTGGGGCTGCTTGAGAGCTGGTTTTGAATACAGTGATTTGCAACAGAGTAAATCACTCTTGAAATCCCAAAGGAAAGAGTTTGCAGATACTTCAAGGAAATTCATGGATTGTAACAAAGCGTATTAAAAGGTTTCTTTCTGAAAGAATAGCAAATGAGGAGAAATACTTTCAGGTTTTATAAAAACTAAATGTCTAAATTGGTGTGTATGTTTTGTTATGCTCTGTTCTTTTTGTCATTAAACTGCTGCCTGGCAAATGATCTTCAGTGGACAGGCAGTCTGAGATTGCTGTATAAGATGAAAGCATTGATAGTAAAATTGAATGTTAACAAAACTATAGTTGAAATAGACATAAGTAATGATACTATAACAGGGAGAGAAAACTGAGAAATGTTTAGGAAAGGGCAGTAGAATGTGGTTCTGTCTGCCAAGCTCATACTATCCTTTATTGCATGCTGTAATCCTGCAAACTGTCTTGTCAGTACTAGTGTGTCAAAGCATTTGCTGAATTGGAACAGAAGTTACTACTTCAGACAATAATATAGAACATAGTGGAAGTAACATTGGTGCCTCTGGTTAGTTGGTTTGTTTTTTTCTTCCTGTTTTTTTTTTTTCCCCCCAAGTTGTGGGAGCTTTTCTTAAATGACTTAGTTGAACATTCTCGAGTTCTAGAAAGCTTAAAATGAAACACAGTTCTTTTCAACTGTAATTTCAGGTGTAATTTGAAGAAGATTTATTGGCATAAGGTATCGGAAACGAGTCAAAATAATGTAATACCTCATGTTCAGCCTGAAGGTTCCTGTGGCCTATTGTTATATCTGTTTGGGGGATACTTGGTTCATATTTTGGTATATTACTAAAATGGAGCATGGAAATTACAACATTAGAAATTAGAAGCTACAGGAGAATATACACATTAATTATACATAAGAAATACAGATTCTGATTTGCATAAGCAAATATTACTTTATTATATTGACTTAAATGCATTTGTTTATAAAATATATGGAATTTAGAAGTATCTTCTAGCTAATGCATCCGAGTAAATTTGAATTACTTGAAAACCTGTCCATTTAGAAATGTAAGCTTTATTGTTATGTTCTTTTGTTTTGATTTCTAACTTGTTCTTTTGCAGGTGGAAGGTATCAATTAGAGATAAAAATTCCAGAAACGTATCCATTTAATCCTCCTAAGGTACTGTAAACAGTTTTTGGATATGTAATTCAGCTAACAACTTTGAGTATTCTTGTATATTTGCTTGTGTGTGTAGTCTCTTTGTAGCACCCATCTGTATTTTTTTAGTTCTCCTCCAGACAGGCACTGGAGCTGACATATTTAGGAAGAAATAATGCAGGATACATAACTACATCCAATCAGAAATCCACTCACGTTATTCCTTGAAGTACAAATGGGCAAATTCTGGGGAGGAGCTTGTACCTTATTATTGACCCTCATGTAATTTCTTAGTTTTCAGGTAGTTTTACTTGATGTAGAGAGTATGACTATCCTTCTCCTTTTCCCCTCCCGCCCCCATCATTGAAGAAATGCTGTCGTAGATAATTACTGATTCTTTTAATTTCTTGGGCTCCAAGAGTCTTGGGTCTAACCTACCCACGTTTCTACTAGTAATTAAATAGCGAGGTCCACAGCTGTGTGACTTGAAGACCCAACAGAGATATAGTGGCCTTACTGCAACTTTGTTGAGGGAATGCATAAAACATGCACATGGATGAGAGACAGAGGAATTAGTGTGGTAAAGTCACTCATACTTTTTTGCAACTTCCTGCCCTTTCAACTTTATTTTTCTAGCACTTTAAATTTGCAATTCCACTTCCCTCCTAAATGGATCAATCTGAATAAGTGTTCTCCCCAGCCATGTGCAGCTGTAACTGTGCATTTCTGTGCCCCGATTTAGTTCTTTCTTCAGTGGTTTCTGACATATTGGCAGACTCCTGAGTTGTCTGACTCAGTTTCTTGATTGGTTTTCTGTTTGTCTGAAAGGTGTCTTTGAACTAAGAACATGTCCTAGATATTGATAATTTTCACCGTGATGTGTAATACTTGGAGGGAACTGGGGAAGAGGAGGAAGGGAGAGGTGCCTGTAGCTCCTTGGCTCTTGTCCTTTGAATGATTTCCTTGAGGCTGGAGTGAAAGACACAGAAAATCTTAATGAAATGTCTGTTGGTTTCAGTTCTTTCATCTGCATGTGTTCTGTCGAGAGCTAAAATAAGGAGAGCTGAAATGGGTCGCAGACACTGAAAGATGAGTCTACGTACCGTGGTTTTAAATTGCTGCTTTAGGGCTTGCTGGCTTCCATTTCCAAAGTTTTTAGGCAGCTTCTAAGCAGCTCAGTGCACTGTAGCATAGTAGCGCTTATTCTGGAATCTGTAGTCTTGAATGGGAGGCCTTTTTGCTTGGGTCTAGCCCTGCCTTTCATCTAAAAGATTTCTTTATCTTGTTCAGTATGTGCTTTGACAGCCATTGTTAGCAGTCATTCACTGTGAGAAATTACCTAGTATTTATATGGCTTTTTACATTTTCAAAGTGATTTAGAGAGTTGAGCTAGTTAATAAGTGGCTCAGCTGACATGATCTCTTATTTTCTGTCCTGGAAAGCAGAACTGTTATGGTCTTACCTATTTATAGACCATGATTGCACTGATGTTACTATATCCCTGTATGTACAGTCTTTTGCTGTAGTGTCTGAAAAATAACATGTTCTCTGCACTGATTTGGTTGCAGATCAAGGGCAAAAGTTGAAAGTGACATATAAAAGGAGTTTGGGGTAAAGAGGTAGAGATGAGAGAGACAGGTCAGAGTCACTAGAAGGTAGTTAAAGTGCAACCTGAAATAAGGGCTTTGAAGAAAATGAAGGAGAAATATCTAAAGGCATATATATATATAAGCCTTTCAGAGGACAGCCTTGGGTTTTGAGACTTTCAGAAGAAAATGTTGCTCCTAACTTTCTTAGCATCTTTAAAAAATAAAAAACCAAAACCTAAACAAACAAACCCCCAAACAAAAGAAAAAAACTCAACCCAAACTGATTTTATTAGTGCTTTGTGAGCATGAATACACTTTATTTTAGTGTAAAAATATGGACAGGATCAATGAATGCATGCTGAGACTAGATTCTTTCAACAGTTAAGTAAAAGAATTGTAATCTAGTTAAGTTCTGGTTTCTTGAAAAGCTTTCTGCATATGGGTAATGAGGCTGGATGGTTGTAGAAGTAGTAGCACCCACCAAGGTATCAGGCTTTGTGTGATGCAGGATATGCACATGTGACAGCGTATGAGAAGGCAGTTAGGGGTGAGTTTGGTGTCCTCTGTCAAGTTCTGTTCTTGAGTAAAGCAAGGCTCTGTCTAACAAACAGCCTTGCAAACTTGAAGCCTCCTGAAATAAGTTGTATCACGTCTTGAGTTCTGGTTTTAGCTTGATATTTCCTAAATTAGTATTTTTTTATCTTATTTAAAATGTTTACTTAATATATGGCATTTAATAACTGGTTTTGTTTCTAAAAATTATCTCCTAGGTGCGGTTTATCACCAAAATATGGCATCCTAATATTAGCTCAGTCACTGGGGCCATTTGTTTGGATATTCTGAAAGATCAATGGTAAGATTCCATATGGATTTAAATGTGCAGAATCAAATACACTGGTGTCCTGGGTAGGCGGCAACAGCTCATGTTGCTTTTCACTTTGCATTTGTAATTTGAGATGTCCTTAAACCTTACAATACTTCGGTACAGTATTGTAAGTTGAAAAGATGCAAATGAAATGATTGGGTGCTAATTTGGAAAGCACTAAGTAGATATTATATGCACAGACAGCTTTTCCAAAAAATTTTACACGAGGGTTATGGTGAATGTTTCATTGTTGTTGATGTTTTGGGTGGGTTTGTAGGTATTAAAATTTTTAGTTAGCATTTGTTAATGGAAGAGAACTATCTATTGCCTCCTAAATTTTGTCCTTTCAGCCTCCTGAAGTGTAAGCAGAAAAAAACCCAAGTGCTTATCTTCACTCTGATTCTTGGCTTCTACTTCAAATAAAAATTAGTTCTGGTAGAGCTAAAACAATATATGAAGTAAGTCTGGGAGTATAAAAGGTAACAGGTCAGCAATTGGAAAGGGAGAAGAGACTGACTGTACTGATTCTGTCTCATTGTTGATAATATTGATGATTTGTACCTCTGTAAACCGTTTGTGTTTGATTAATGTTACTGAAAAAGCGTTAGTGGCCCAAGTCTGTGGAATAGACCTGTGAGTGTGCAACCTGTAACAGCTGAACTCATTGTTCATTTGTTTTACCAAGTAATACATTTCATGTGGTTTGAAGATCATTTGTACCAATTGTATGATAGACATGATACCTGACATGAATGGAATAAGCTTTGTTATTTTCCTCCATGTCTGCCCCAGAAGAATAGGACTGTAATTCCCCAGCAGATAGTATCTAATCTGTACAAGCTTCCAATGTTCTTAAAGTCAACAACTTCATCAAGACTGCTGTTCTCCAGGCAGAAGTCAGTTGGGTTTGAAAGAGCAGAACGCTTGAGTTGAGGTCTTGAAGGTTGCACATTGAGCATATTCATCTTTTACAGTGAGAAGATTATGCAAATCATATGGCTCAAGAAACTATAAATTACTAAAATGAAATAATGATCATGTTGTCTTTTTCGTTTCTGGAACTGTGAATTTTTTCTTACAGTCTCAGAGCACTTGATGTTCTTTGAGGCAGTAGAATCTTTCAACATAAGCGCCGTGATACATGGTATAATTTTCCTATCAGTAAAGCCAGTGCCTGTACCTAGTTATTCATACCACCCTGTAATTATACTGGCGATTAATGACTCTTTAGCTGTGCAAGTTAGAGTTTCCTGAGAAATTGAACAATACACCAGATGGGCATGAAAGAGCTGAGGGTGAAAGGGCATGAGGTTGGCTGGTTGGTTTGTGTGTTGGGATTGTTTTTATTTTTGTTCCTTTGGGCTCGGGTTGTCTTAGGTGGGTTTTTTTGTTTTTGTTTTGGGTGGGGTTTTTTTGTTGTTTTTTTGGTGGGGTTTTGTTTTGTTTTGTTTTTTGTGTGGGTTGGTTTTTTGGTGGGTTTTGTTTGTTTTGTGGGGGTTTTTTTTTGTGTTTAGCAAAACAGATTTTGGAGGGTGTTTTTAATGGGGATCGCTTCACTAATTTGCCCTATAGCACATAAACCTGCTTTCCCAGCTAGGCTTACTTAACTTGAGACAAGGTTTATGTAGTGAGCGTATGGGGAGGCAAAATTCTTTATTTCTGGAAGCGAAGATGGTTAACATGGAACTCCCTCTTGGTGTCGTTAATACTGTCGTAGGAAGAATTTATCCAAAGTTTTTAAGCTCAGGATTTGTTTTGTTTTTTCTTCCGTCTTTTGGTACTCCTTTATGCACTGTCTATATGATTTACTAACAGTATCAAGGAATATGACTTTCAACACGTATCTCCAAGGCTAATCTTTCCATATTGAAGCCCCTAAACATCATGTTTCTCAAAAACAACACTTATTTAACATTTTTTCCCTGGAAGCTTTGAGGAAAGACAGTCCGTAGCAGAAGTCATGCTTATTTAGGTCATTTACAGATTGTGAATTAAAACTGAATTAATGGCTTTTTTTTTTCCTTTCACATTTTCTTGTTATCTTGGTATTACTTTAATACATTCCCCAGTTAGTGTTTTCTGTGGAGAAGGATAGATAATCTTGCTTATGTAGCAAAGGAGTGGGATTCAGGAGACCGCATTTTTCTTTCCAGCTCTGGAACAGGTTTTCTGTTGTCTTTTCAGAATTGCCAAACATTGTGACATTTTGTGACAGTCTCACAAAATTCAATCTTAACCCAAACCTGCTGCTTTAAGGGTGAAGTAGTTAATAGCTTTAAGAGGAAAGTTTCTGGCCTTTTCAGTGGCTGGTTCAGCTAAAAATACCAGAAGGCAACAAAGAGCTAAAATCACGAGCTTCAGCTGATTGTTTGGGTTTTTTTCTTGTCAAAACTATCGAGATTTGGAAAGGAAGAATAGGAGAGAGGATTTGACTTGTGTTCTTGTAGTCTTTGAAAGTTGGGTCTTGCACAGAAAACTTAATCTGTGTTTCAGTTCTGCCTGATGGGGGTGGGGTGGAAGGGAAGCCAAATCACAGAAGACATTCATCTTCTTTCACCAAGATGTAGATGAAATAGGAGTATTGGAGCAAGAACTTGCCTTCTGTGTATTTAAACTGGCTGGCACAGGGAGCACCAATATTATGCCATGTATGTATTTTTAAACTCTTCCTTTGAAACACTTTCTTCACGTGGAAGCACTAAGGAAAGAATTTCACAGAACTTGGTGAACAGGAGGCTTATTTCTTAGTTCTTAATGTATTATAGGAGGAGGCTTAATTCTGTAATTCTTAATGTAGTGATCCCTTCACTTTCTAGTGGTGCTCTTTCTAAGTTTTGTTTCTTAATCATGAAATGGTTAATGAAAATTACTCTAGCATTGTTGAAGTGCTTGTCAAGGCCTCTGGTCCTTTGGAATAGAGGAAACTTGTGGCTGCCTCCTTTCTTGTTTGAAGGATTTCAGTGTTGTGATAGGGAAGACTTTTTTTGTTGTTGTTGTTGTTTTGTTGGGGTTTTTTTTCCCCTCTGGTTAGCTTCCTAAAACTTCCTAACCCATATAAATGGTTAATATTATTAAAAGTAATTGCTTATTGTTCTTCAGTATATGCTGTTTTAGTTATTTAACTGAGAAATGCACATATCACCGTGTTTAAGATTTCTGCATGTATAACAATGGCTTGAATAAAATGATACTTTCATTAGAAAGCAAACAAACTCGAGCAACGTCTGCCCAACCTTGATAATTTCATATTTAATTGATTTCACAGGTATTCAAAGGTAAATGGGACAAACGAAATTCCAAAATACTCTGATGGCTGTGTTCTAGAAAATATATTTAGTTCCACAGTCTGTCTTGCCAAATCTTTTAATAACAAGCTCTGTTTCTGAAGTGCCACTTCATTGACTTGTAATGCTCTTAACTGAATAATGCTGCTCTTGTTACTGTGTTGAAATGTAAGTCTCAAATTCCAGTGCATAGCCGTGTTTTTCAGTGAGGTCAGTGGGAGTTGGAGGACAGAATTTGGGCATATGGGACTTCATAGGGTTTCTTAGAGTAAGTAAACTAATAAAATATTTATTTATGGTGAATACACAAACTTTATTGTGTTTGTATAGTTAAAAAAAGTCTCTTTGCTACTCATCTATTCTATGATAATGATTTTCTATTGAGCATAGTTGAGGTATTCTTCTGCATATTGGCAGGAGGTTTTATCAGTTTGCAAAGTATTGTCTTTAAATGATTTTTAACGAGTTCAATGAAATCCTTTCTCCACAGTATAAGCTTGATGCTGAAATTCTTTGCAGCTGTGGATTTTCATCATGTTTAGATTTGTAAATACCTGTTACACCAGTTTCTTTGCAAAGCAGCTACTACTTACTGGTAGAATTAAAATAGGTGTATGATTTTGTAAAAGGAATACTGTTTATTCTGATCTGATCTGACTTTTGTTATGTGGTTTCACTTACTGTGGCCTATATTTATCTTCCAGGCTAGTATTCTATCTCAGTGTTTTATTCTCAAATATAAAATGTATCTAACACTGTTCATTGAAACCCAGTAGCTAAATTACTTGAAAGCTGCTCTGCATAAATCCTTTGAGCAGTGATTATCAAGTGAATGTGTTGTGGCTGCCTGTATGGCTACAAAAACCTCTTGGCTGTTCTGGGTTTGACAGTTGAAATAAAAATGAGTAATCAGAATATTTCATAGTGGCTTTACTGGAGGATTCACACTCCGTATTTGTTGAGATGCAGAAATCATTACTGTAAGAGATGATACAGTTTTAATAGATACATGAGCAATAGCCAGCTTGTAGTAATAATCTTCTTGGACTCATTTATATATGGTGACACCTAAAACTGCCAGGTTTTGTTCAGGGTGTTTGAGGAGCACTGAGCCTCCTTACAGCTCTGAGCAAAGTGCTGAGAATATTAACATTGTTTGAGGGAACTATTCAGCAAGCAGGCAGGCTTTTTGCCCTTGCACTACGTCAAAGCTATTCTATTATTCTCTATTTTTTCTTTCCCTAACGGGTGCCCAGTCTTGTATTTCTCCTGTAAATAGTGACTATACAATGGGTTTCCACTCAAAGGCCTTATTCATTTCTTCCCTCCTTCCAGATTCCATAAGCCCTTGGTACAAGTTCCCAGAGCTTTTCTTTTGGATTAACAAACTTGGTTATTTCACAAATGGAATAAATATAGCAGGTTATTTTTTTAAATAATAATAAACGTTGCCAGTAGCCATGTTTGGTTGACAGAGTGGGGCAGCAATCTGCTGGCTGCAGCTGTTCATGTGTTCTGCTGGGTTACCTCTCAGAGTAACCAGAGATTGTGTCCAGGGAGGAATGTACAGAACATAAGTAAAAACTTCCTAAATGGAAAATTACTTACCCTTTAAAAATGAGGAAGAGAAACTGGCAGTGTTTCATAATCCTCTTAGGACTCTTTCAGCTCATCAAAAGGTAAGAGATTTCTTACCTCAGGCATGCTGGGCACAGCTGGCTTACTGTGCTTTTTAATATCACTATATTCACCCAAACTAGGGGTGCTCTTTTTTAATGGAAATGCCCCAAGATACAATTTTTCTTTTTTTTTTTTTTTTTTTTTTTGGTAGTGAGTGAACAAAATACGTGTGTTCTCAGAGGGACAGTGCTTCCCTGTAGGGAGCTTTGTGCATCTCACTGATAGATGTTACTGGCCTTTCCTCCCATTTTGGAGATACTAAACTTGCAAGCCTGCATAGTAGCTAAGCAGCATTTTGGGATGGGAGTGGAAGTTAAGGGTTATTGGAAACTTTAGGAGAAAGCAGGAACCATTAATGTCATGGGACAAAGGCAATGTAATGTCACATGCAAGGCAGATAGGATGCTGGGATGTTGGAAGTTCTACCTGTGGAACTCATGATATAAGATGCCTGGTTTTTTATGGGCCATTGGTCAGGCTTCCATTACAGTCATATACCCACTTTGAGCATTGTATTCCAAGAAAGGGAACCATACGAAAAATCCAGAGTAAAGTAAAAAGCAAATATGATCTAAGCAAATATGACATATAATGAAAGATTGGAAGGCCATTTTAGCATGCAGAATATCAAGCATGGTGAAGCATTAAAATAGATTTTCGAAGAAACTTGTGAGGCTCCAGTTAAGAACAGATTAGACAGAAATCTGTCAGGAATGATAAAGACCTTGCCTTTGGCACAGAGGAGAGAAAAAACCTAAGACCCAAGTCTGGAGCTAGCTTGAGTTAGCAAAGGGAATTGCTTGAACTCCATGAGATGTTTCTCAGAAACCCACACCAAGAAGTAAACTTCAAATGTAAGAAAAGTTGGAAATCTTTTTGGTTTTTTCAGGATTCTATTCTAGAAAAAGAAACCCTTGACAAGCACTGGAAAATGCAGAAGACCTGTATCTTTCCACCGGAAGCTTGTTTTAAGGAAAATACAACTTTTTTTGCAACACATTCTTCTCTAGCTCTTGCGGGTGGTGTGTGGGATGTGTGTGATTGGTTTTCTAGTTTTGTGCCACTGTTGGCATAGATTTTGCTCCAGAACTGATGATGAGAATTGACTGTGCTCTTTGCTAATGAGGAACAGGCCCTACCTTACTAGTGTCTGTAAGTGTAGTTCTGGGCAGTCATCTCCATTCATTTTATTCTGTCAAAACAAGATAATGGGAAGGAAGAAGAGCTTTCTAAGGTAATTGGGAAGTGAGAATCTATTTTTAGATGCCCCTCCAGTTTCTTCAGAGAATCTTAATTTATGTCTGAACAATTAAGACAAAGCTACATAGAAAATAACAAGCCTTTCTTTCTTACTTTGATCAAGAAAGCTAATTGGTGTCCTAAATATAGGAAATGTTACATGAGTATACAATAGTTACACAAAATACGTCAGATTTTCACTACCGTTAATCACAAACTTTGATTTTTTTCTATTTAATACGAGCAGCTGAAGCAGTAACAGGTTTTCTTTTAAGGATACTTCTTTAAACATTTGTGTCCAATGAAGACTTTCTTATGCATGAGATGTGAAAGTCATTTTGAGACATGAGACTTGAAAATAAGTTGTAAGCTACGTTTTTAAACCTTTTTTCATACGTAGCTGAACTAGTCTTGTCTATAAAGTTATTACTTCAGAGTTTGAGTTCTGAGCGTGTATCCATCTGTATATCCAAATGGATGAGGTATTTATTTTTATTACTTACTTTGAAATTGGAATGTCAGAACAGAAGTTCAAGTCTCAGTATGCTTTATATAAAAATCTACAAACATAACAAATGAGAAAAGACTGAAGGGGCCTAGCAGTCTTGAAAGCCAGAGATGGCTGGTGCAGGCACAGCGGAACGAGGATGCCCTTGTTCTGGGCATCCATGGCACCTTTGGTCCTTAGTAATGCTCCCTGCTCACCAAGGTATACTTTCCACTCCTAGAAGGTACAGTGTGAATGGAAGTAAATTGCGTGGAATGCAATTGGAATGCAAATGGAAGTAAAAGTGGCACAACTGGCTGTGACCCGTTTTGTGTCTTCTCTACTTGAAATAATGGCAGTATTTTCAGGTGTCTAGAATAGAAGGATTTCTGTAAAGGCAGATGCAGAACACCTTTTATTTGGTGAAAGTAGCTGTAGTATCAGTTACAGTTGATAGGTACTTCATGTTAAGTCTGTCTTTTTTTAAACTACACTAAATAGTGTAATTAAAATATTTAACTGAGAAAAAACTTTAGATTTTATAGTGTGTGTGTGTGTGGTGGATGTGGTAGTTCCTGAAATTCACTGCATAAAAATAAAACCAGTTACATCCATTCAAGACTAATAAGGACTGAAAGACTCAGCATTCAGTGATGCCTGAATGCTGGAATAGTCAACCTGTTGCATTACGTAGATTTATTTCTAGCAGATATCACTGTGAATGAAGTAATGTGTACATTGAATAGATTAATTTCAAGACAGTATAAACAAGTAGGCATCACAAAGAACAGGAACTTATAACAGTAAAATAGCATAGCTACATGTAAAGAAAAATATTTGTGTTCTTTCACTGAGGATTTTGGGGGTGTGATTCCAACTTGATCAAGACGCTTTGTACTATTGAGTTTACTATGTTAGCTGGGCTCTTGTAATGCAACTGAGGACATGTTTCAGTAACCAGGTGTTCTTTATCAGATTAAATCTTACTAGTTAATCCCCAGCTTTGTTGGTAATTTAAAGAAACATTCTTTGGCCTGAAAGAAGCATTCAGCTTGGACTATGAAGTACTTAAATTTAACTGGAAGAGAATCTGAAATTCTGGGAAGAAAATAAAAGTTTAGTTACTAAGGAATAGCATTGGAAAAAAGATAATTATATGTTGTTAGGGTTTTGTGATTTGTCAGAATTTGGATCTAAAAGCACGAGGGCTTTTTTTTAAGATTTAAGTCTGCAAAGTTCAGCTTGAGGGACTTCAAGCTGATGCGGCAGTTGGAATGAGACAATATGCTCTAATTAAAATCTCTGTCACTTGGGATGTTTCTCACTTGTGTTCTTATGTAGAACACTGCACTGTGCAAGCTCAGTGGTGATTATCAAACTAAAAGAAAAAAAAAGTTTCTAGGAAAAATCTTCTAGAATTAGAAACAATAAGGGAAGAATGCTATGTTTGAATGGCTTGTGTCATAGCAGGAGAGCTGTAAATGTAAACAACAAAGATGACCAAAGGGCTGGAGCACCTCTCCATGAAAACAGTCTGAGAGAGTTGGGATTGTTCAGCGTGGAGAAGGCTTAGGGGAGACCTTAGAGCAGCTTCCAGTATCTAAAGAGGGCCTACAAGAAATCTGGAGAGAGACTTTTTAGAGGGGCATGTAGCTATGGGACATGGGTTAGTGGCTTTAAACCGAAAGAGGATAGATGTAGATTTCAGAAATTAGGAAATGTTAGAGATGTTAGAGATATTAGAGATATTAGGGAGTATTAGAAATTAGGAAATTAGATATTAGGAAATATTAGAAATTAGAAATGCTAGAATAGAAATATTAGAAATATCAGAGATGCTAGGAAAAATTCTTCCCTGTGAGGGTGCTGAGGCGCTGGCACAGCTTGCCCAGAGAACCTGTGGTTGCCTCATCCCTGGCAGTGTTCAAGGCCAGCTCAGACAGGGCTTGGAGCAACCTCGTCTAGTGGAAGGGGTCCCTGCCCATGGCAGAGTGGTTGGAACTAAATGTGAAAGGTCCCTTCCAGCTCAACCTGTTCTGTGATTCTGTGATCTAGGAATATAATACTTGGGTGTCACGAAGGTACCTCAAGCATTTTACCAGCGTCTGTTCTCTGTTCATCGGTGTACACTGCTGGAGTACCTCAATACTGGTTCCCAAGTACTGGGAAATACATAGATTTCTGAAACCTGAGACTGGGAATAGATTTGAAAACTGTTTCCTAAGTATTTGGACTATCAGGTCAGACTCTTCCAGCAGACTGTCTGCATTTACTTTCAGTATTCTAAAAGGAAGAAACTATTGTGTGTTGATTGAAAATGGAGCAGTTTGCCTGTAAGAAATTGGATGCCTGTGTTTCATAACTTGCCTCTGACGTTTCGTGTGCCGTAACAATTTCACTCAAATCCAAGATGGCACATTTTTCCCCACTTACCTCTCTACTAGTTCTTAAGGGAGATTAAGCAGTTTTGTGTATTGGTTTGAGCATGTGTCTCTGTCTTTGCCACAGCAATTAGGAGCCTGCTTAACACTTCACATCAGCTGAAATACCGAACTTCCACGGATTCTGTGGGGTCCTTATTTGGCTTCCATTATGTACCATGGTGAAATGATAGATCAGAGATAGCATTCATGACCAAAACCTAACTGTGTATTTAAAAAGTTACTCTTTCCAAATTTACAATGTGTAACAATTTTATACTTTTCTGAGTGTTTATTGATTTTTATGAGCATATTTGGTTTCCCTTACTAAATCATTGAAGTCTCTTATTATAAATATGCTTTGAGGTCAAGATTATTTATGAGAACTTAGAACCATAGAAGCTCTGACTCTAGATCTGTGCTACCTTCAACAGCGTTCTTTCACAGGGACAAAAGAGTGACTTTACAGCACCATGGTGACTACAGAATGTTTTCTTGCTTCTGACAGTCATGTCAGGTTGAAATGAGAGGAAACAGATAATATTTTCAGTTGCACATTCTGTAATACACAGACCTTTTTATTACTATAGTATTAATTCACTATGTAAATTGTTAACATTTTCTTGCAAAATGTCATATTAAAACTGATGCACTGCTAAAGATGCCTAATGTATAAAATTCCTAATCTGTTACAAGTGTTTAAATACAGGTCACTAGTTCTGTATGTGCTGTTTTGCTATGCAGAGCGCCAGCAGAGGGAGCACACGGGGGCTACCAGCTCAGTACCTAGACCTTACAGAGGGTGCCGTTACTGGAAGTAATGAAGGATGACACAAACTTCAAAGTGGCATTTTTATTTTTCAGATTAATTGAATTCTGTTAAGTGGGCATGGTCAAATCTGTAGGTCAAGGACTTTATTTTCCAAAAGCTTAAGAAAGCGATGTTAATAAGAAAGTCCACATATAAAACCCTATTTAAATATATAGAAGGGTATTCTAATACCTCTAAGATGCAACAGTTTAAAATTCTGATTCTTAGACTTAAAAGATGTACATGTCCTCGTACCTTCTATGATGCTCGTACAGCAGCAAAGGTGAGTACAAGCATGGGATTCGGTAAAGTCATTTTCAAATGTTTAATTTTAGGGCAGCAGCAATGACTCTAAGAACAGTGTTGTTATCGCTGCAAGCATTGTTGGCAGCTGCAGAACCAGATGATCCACAAGATGCAGTAGTGGCAAACCAGGTAAGATACTCAGTTGATTGTGAATTTGTAACACTTCTGTAACCTTTGCTAACTCAGATTAGGTCCAAAACCTTGGGGGAGAGAAAGATTTTTAAAAAACTTATTGAAAACTTGCCTTAAAGTAAGTGTGAGTTATTAGGGCATGTTTTTACTCTTTGGATTCCAGTGTAAGTAGCAGTTACTTTCCAGTCTTGGGAGAGTTATTTTGTTCATTTTCTTTATTTAGCTTGTCAGAAATGTCAGAAGATAACAGCATACCAGAATTCCAGTATAACTTGGCTTTTAAAATCTAAGGCTTCTAGTATAAGAAAAACAATGTTGTATTGGTTTAGAGTTCTAACTTGGCAGGATTCATTGGATTTGGCTTCATATGTAGCTCCTTTTCTCCATGAATATGAATATAGTTCAGCATTTTGTTTATTTTATGACAAAATTTTTTGAATAGTGACTTCAGGTGAATTACTGTTACGTTTAATCCTGAGGAACAATTTATCTGAATGAAGCATTCTATGTATTTTTGCCTTTGTAAGTACTTGGAATAACTGGATTAGTCACTGGTTGAATTTGCTTTAGTAGAATTCTGTAATCGACAGAGTTTGTTACTTTTCAGACAGTAGCAGTAACTTACAAATACCAATAAGCTGTCAGTTGGATCTGATACTATACCAAGACTGATGTCATTCTGTTTAAAGTGTTGTCGAAAGTTGGCAATAGTCATTCCATAACTTAATAGTCTGACAATTTTCAACAAAGTCCAAAGAATGCGTGTGGTGTTTTCCTTTTTACTCTGCGGAGAGAGAGAGAAGGCCTGGCTTCCCCACAGGCTGGTACGAGGGTGTAACGGAAGAACAAAGCAATTGCAAGGTTCTTCCAGCATCAGTCTCATCTGTGTCTGCTGTAAGTCAGGACCTTCCAAGATGGGATGGTGAAGCGTGCACTCCTTCCCTCTAAAATCCGTGTAGGGTGGTAAATTAGCAACTTATCAAACCTGACAGGATTTGGAGGGAAACTTGGAGATCACAGGTAGCCCCTTGTACCACTGGATGGGGAGAGCTGTTTGCTGCTACTACACTCAGTAGTACAGAAGATGCGCTTGTGGGATTCCTCATTGCTTCTCAGGCTGCTCTGAACAAATGTCCCTGAACAGTTCTGTCAGACTGAATTCCTCTGCACAGGGAGGATTGTTGCAGAGGCCAGCGAGGCCACCAGGCATGTCCCTGCACTGTTCTTTCTTGCTGGATGTGTGCCTGTGCTGTCAGCCTCTCTTTATTAAACAAACACACTTTTTCCTTTTTTCAAAGAACAAGAATAGTGTTTTCCATTCTGACCCCAATGGTGGCATTTCGTGTGGGGATCCTAACAGACTTGTAGAAGCTTTTGGGCTGGAAAGAGTATGTTCTTAGGCAGAAAACTTCATGAAACTTCTTAGATTCAGAAGAGCAGTTTTCCAGGCTGCGTCCTCAGGTGCTTGTGGGGATGTGTCCAGTGGGACTGTGGCATGGCTGATGTGGGGAGGATTCAGTTTCTCCTTGTTCCCTGCAGTTACCTGCGTGGAAACTATACTTATGCTTGGCCTTGAGTTACAAGCATGTCTGTGTAAATAAAAAGTGATTATAACATCTTTGAGAGATGTGGTGGTAAATACCCAGTTCCTTCCTGTGTTTTATTTGGTGCTGGGGTCTTTTTTAGTTTGGTCAGGGTTTTTGTTGGTTGGGGTTTGTTTGGTTTTTTTTTTTTTTTCTCCAAAACCAAAAATTCACAAGATTGTTCTTGTTATCGTCCACACTCATTTTTCATTATGTTTATTTACTAAACTGTGTGTTAGACTGCTAAGCTGCCCAGGTAAATGGCAGTGTTCTACAAGGTCTTGAGCTGAATCCCAGGGAGAACTCCTGTTGGAATACCGGCAATATTTTCAGACACCAGCTGTCTGTTGTCAGAACTACTTCAACTAGTTTCTGGGGTTTTTTTCAGTACAGCAGCATTAATTGCCTCAGATTCCTGATATAGAGACATCAGTAAGAGGTGCCTTTAGGCTTTTCTCAATTCAGTGAGAAGCTAGAGTATTTATGGATACCTAAGTAAAGGAATTTTATTTATAGGACACTGGAAGCTGGTTCTGAATAAAATGCAGTTATGCAGTTATGACTAATCCTTTGCACTTCAGTTAGTTGCTTTCTAGGCTTGGCAGTGTTCTCAGATACGTATAAAAAAAGTAATTGGGGGAAGATCTCTTAAGAGCAGAACATAGTACTTCAGGATGCTACTAATGCATAACTTAATCTTTCCTCTTTTCTAGTCATTACAACCAAAGACATTTATTACAGACCACTGTATTTGCAACACAGCGAGTTATTTCCAACAATAGATTGTCTCCCATGTTTGTTTTAATGCTATTAATAGCCAGATAGTAAATATGCAGATTATTTCATGTGGAGCAGAATGAGTGGGAGGTGTACAAAGCACACAGTGCAGTGTAGTTGATGTGCGTGGCTGCTTTTCTGAGTACAATTTATGACAGATGACCCACTTTCTTGGCTTTTGAGTTCTGAAAATTGTGTGATGAAGTTCATTCTGTTGTTTATTAGAAAACTTGTTAGTGAAGAGATTGGTGTAAAATAGGATTTACATCCCCTTCATGATGTTTTTTTCCCACTAATTAATAGCTTACATGAAAAGAGTTACAGCTTCCTGGCTTTTTTGCATGTGCTCACGTGTTTTTCAGCCCTTCTTTTGCCATGTACAATATCCTTACTTGCAGGAGGAAGCCTGGTAGTAAAATGTCAGCCCTGCTGGAAAAACTGCAGACCTACTTGCAGTGTATAAAACCAGGCGTATTTGAAGTGATTACAGACATACTTCAGAGTAGTACGCATATGTACGTTCAGGAGATATTAGCATAGGGATAATTTTTGCTCTACCACACTGAATATAAATTTTCAGTAGCTGTGCTAAATATAGCTACTTCTGATCAGTGCAGTTGAGAGCAGTATGTGCTTATACATATAGAACACCCATCGTACGTAATTTAACCTAAAGCCAAATGCATTAAATGAAGTGCTTGCTTAGGTTTACCCTATGTGTAAACCTCACCTCCAGATTTCATCTCAAAACTAGCAGTTTGATCAGTGTGAAACACTTGACGATGTTGTAGAAAGAATGATGGATTGGAATCTGCCATATCATCTTGCTTTTTGGTTGGATTGCTGTGTTGATTTAACTTTCCCCTTCTCCTCCCCTCTCTCTTTTGTGTAGTACAAACAAAATCCAGAAATGTTTAAACAGACAGCTCGACTTTGGGCACATGTGTATGCTGGAGCACCAGTTTCTAGTCCAGAATACACCAAAAAAATAGAAAACCTTTGTGCTATGGGCTTCGATAGGGTAAGTATATATAACTTTCATATTTTTAAGTAGGGGCAGGGCAATTACATGTGTTCAAATACAGGATGTCGTTAGTATACTGAAGTAGACTTGCTGTGTCCATGACCCTAATGTTAATTATTTTTAAGAATCAGAAGTTTGAAATACAACATTGTTAACAATCTCATGAGCTACACCTGCCTTTTTGGAACAGTTTTCTGTAAACTCTTAGGATTTAACAAATGGTAAACTAATGTGTTTTGATTAATCTGTGAACTTTTCATTCCACTTCTCAGAGCTGCAGGTTCACACACTGAAAATGTTACTGCCTTTTTTTCTTTCTCATTGCAGAATGCAGTAATAGTGGCCTTGTCTTCAAAATCATGGGATGTAGAGACTGCAACAGAATTACTCCTGAGTAACTGAGCCATGTAGAGAGAGCTGCTTCAGTAGTCCAGCTTGCCCCTTCTGGAGGAGCATCACCATCTGTTATTTTTAGGATTCTATATAGATTCTCTTTTAAAACTGGCACTCTTACCTGATGATGCTATCTAGGCACTATTGGAGACTGAAAAAAACGCTCTGTAAATAAAGCTAATTAAACGTCTGTGTAAATTTAAAAAGGGGAAATACTTTAATTTTTTTTCTTACTAAATATTATAAAAATTCTTTGAGCTCAGCTAAGATAATGGGAAAAAAAACATGCCTACTTTAGTGTTTAGCAGTGTGACGAAGACTAGCAGGAACTTGCTTCAGGATTTTGATTTAGTAATTCAGAAAGCAACATTTTTGAGTGTTAGTCATCAAAATTGTTGGTGCCACTCATCACAGCTATCTTACTGTTTTTAACATGGATCCTATGTGCCTGTGGATTGACCTATATTTGCATGCTTGTACTTAATAGACATATTAGGTAGGGTCGCTGAAGAGAGCACCATTGAAATACTCGATTGTTCTTGTAACTTCTTTTTCCTGAAAGACTTTGAAGACTTACCCAAAGTTCCAAATGGTGACCTATTCAGAACTGGTTTCTTTCTAGCTCATTAATTGGGAAACCTGATTCTCCTCTCCCTTACATCATACAGCTGAAAATCCTCACTAGATCATGTTTCATCATCTCTGGTTATTATGTGTGCCATTTACAGTAGTCTAGGCTCCCATTTAAAAATACATTTTGAATTATCAGTAATGATTTCCATCCATCATGTTTTCTACACGCTCATAAGGAGTATGCCTCAATATAGCACAAAAAGATGGAGCTGGTTTTCTTTCTTTTTTTTCTTTTTTTTTAATTTTTTTTCTTAAATAGATGTGAAATGTTCTTCAGCACATTCTGGATAATATGATTTCACTGGATCTGAAGGAGGAAAAATCTGGTTCTCTGGTGTACCGAGAATTAAAGAACATTTTCTTTGAGTACTTGATGTGATGCAATCAGCTGTTTTTTGCAGCAGTTTTCTAGCTTTATTTTGGGCTTCGATTTAAGGATTGCTTACCAGGTACTTTAAAATTCATCCTTGCTTGCGTTTTTCTCTACTTGACACATGGAGGCTGTGTTGGTGTTTTTCTGTACATACTTCAAATGCACATAGAAGTAGAAGTGTGTTCTCAGTTTAGCTTTCTTTTGGATTGATGTTTCTGATAAATGAGAACTGAAATCTTAACTTGGCTTGTACATACAGTCAGTCTTTTTATTCGTATTAAAATGACATTTCATCCTGAGTGCAAAAGCTTGAAAATTATTAGTTTTGCAACTTCAAACACTAGTACATCTATTTAAAGAGAGCTGTAATGTCTTTGTGAATATGATGCTAAGTTTTAAGAATATATCTGACAAGGAAGTTCAGATAAATCCCGAGACTAGAGAGTGGGGATTGTGGATGATGGAGTACTGTGTAAGTCATCTTTTCCACGCCTGGGTTTTTTTTTTTTCTCCTAAACTGTGGATTAATGGGGCGGGGAAATACATGTCTTGGGGTTTTCTGGAGCTATGAAGTACAAGCTGAAATAGTTTCATGCTTCATAGACACTCTGTTTATAAATCATGCTGGAGGAAATAGGAACATTATTGTATCCGTTAAATATGTAGAGCATAGTGGGAACAGAACCAGAAAATTAAGCTGTAGAGAGGTGGCTAGTTCAGGGATGTTCCCCGTACTGCTCTGTCTGATGTGTCCAAACCTAAAATATTTCAGGGCACAGACAGTAAATACTTTGAACTCCTATCAGTGCAATACTAAATGCATTCGCTTAGTCTTTATACCTACTGCTTTTTAAGGTGTAGTCAGTGATCAGTTTTCTTGAGTTAGTGTAAATCATTTGCAATGATGCCAAAGGAAGTGAGTTGTTTTTGTCTTTCCTTATATTTATTTATTTTTTTAACAAGAAGCTGCTACTGTTCAGCTGGTTTGGTAGGTGAAAACCAGGGACAGTAGGAAACTATGGCAGAATGCCACTTGTGTTAATCTCAAGTTGCTGTCTTTTCTGTTATACAGGCTAAGAACTTCTTGGTTACATCAACACCGTTGGTTTGGTTTTTTTTACCCTGGTGGTAATTGTAAATTGCTGACTACTTTCCCTTGTTTTTCACTGCTGTTTATCAAAAGAAAGAACTTTGAAATCATTGTTGGGGACATAAAACATATCAGTTCTGAACGTGTCTTTTGATAAGATTAGTCTCCTAAAGACAGCAGGTTTTTCCAACAGTATGTAAAGGGATAAAGGAAGCCAGGGGAAGGGGGAAATGAATGGTTCTTAGGTGAGCACGGTCATCTCTGAAATAATGCTGTTAGGTTTTACTTCTGTCATGAAGTTACCTCATTTTCTTCTCTACTGCAGAACACTCATCTTCTGTTTCCCCCTTATGTATAGATGTTGGCTACTGGGTTTTGCCCTCCAATCATGCACTTGGTAGCTAAGATACCTTAATGCTAGCTCAGGTGCTGGCAGGAGGGAAGCTTCTCCAGAAGTGAGCAGTGAAGGCAACACAACCCAACATTAAGGAGATGTCTGCAGTCTGAAGGCCCTCTGAATTTGACATGCGAGTCCTTTATAAGGAATGTTTTTGTATTCTTGGTAATTATCAGAGTTGAATATAGGGATAATGTTGTTCGAGGTTAGTTTAACTGCAGCTGGGGCTGAGCCCTGGGAATTTTGCTGTTAATGTTCAGTTTATCATTATTAGTTTGTACATACAAAATGGTAGTTCTGTAGGACTGAACTATATTCAGGGCCCTGTGCTCTCTCAGACATGGAGTTGCCACAGAACCCACTCCAGCTGTGGACTTGGGCTGCATGTTTACTGCTTGCTTACAAGAATGAAACACTTTGGGTGCAGTTGGTTTTGAAGTACAAATAAATCCTGCATTGTCTTCCTCTGTCATGTAAGAAGATGGCTTGAAACTTAATTTTGAAGTCTAAATGGTCCCATTTTTGTGAACAAGGTGTTGGCAATGGCACTGATTGCCAGACCATCAGTCGGATTTCACTGCTGAACATTCTAACGTGCATCCAGCATCGAGAAACTCTTATCTCATCCCGTTCCTCAGGGTGGAGTACAGCTTTGTTCCAAGGCAGAGAAATGCCCTTTCCTCTTGCCAAAAGCCTCATCTTCCTTTGAGTGCCAAAAGCCCTGACTGTATCCCACCCCCACCCACCGATTCACGGCTCCCTCCTGTCGCTGCTGCGAACAAGCTGTGTTCTCAGTGTGACAAACGGGTACATTTTGGAGACACAAACTTAGGAACATATCCTTCTGAAAGATGTGGCACGTGTGCTGTTCATTCTGCATATCCCAAACTGTAATTCTTGTTTTTCCTTCTAGTAATCTTGCACAGAGTACATGGGGCCTTGACTATAATTGGTTTGGTGTTATTTATCTGAGCAATTGGGTACTCATGGTGTAGCAATGTCTTGGGTTTTTTTAATTATCATTGTATTTAACTGTTTTCCAAGTGAATTAGTGTTGGAACACTGACAAGGAATAGAGGATCTTTTTTGTTGTCTGAAAGGAGGAGTTAAATAGCCAGATGCAAGCTTACCTTGTAACATCAAATCTGTGTTTTATGCGGTGGGTGACAGAAACATATTTAAACTATGCAAATTGAAGCTTAACAGCTGTGAATTGGACTAGGCACTGCGGAGCATACGGATTGCTTATTTAATTGGGAAAGGGAGATGGAGGGGGGGGATCAACATACAGTTTCCAGCAGGAGTTCTTGTTTATTGCATTGGTCCTGCACTGTGAAGGTGGAGCGTTCCATTTTCAGAGCAAAGGGAAAGCTCATGGTGTGCACATCCCTCGCTTCCTTCCTGAAGACCAACACAAGCCAGCTTGGCCTTGGAGGCTTGCCCAGAGGGGGAGATGTTAAATACTTTAGCAGTGAAAGGTAGTTTAACATTGCATTTGCAGGTGCAGTGAGAAGATGAGGTGTCAGCTCGTGCTGTATTGTGTTGATGAGGGGCACTTTGATGAGTGTGGCCGTTGGGTTGGGGTTGGGTTTCGGTGGCTTTGATGGGCAATCAGCCCAGCAACAGGTAGCGAAAGCGCATTCATCATGCGCTCTCTTGCATTGCAGAGCTGAAGTGAGGAAGTAAAGATGCGCATTGGGTGCCTAAAGCTTTTTCTGGGAAGACCATGCAGATGTTTTTGCTGTTCTGTCCTCGTTTTCCAGGCACAGCTTTCCCCCATGGCTAGACAAAGGGGCAGTCGCTTCTTTCTTGACAGTTTCCTGATCTATTCCAAACCCATCAGTAAGTCACGTAGCTTGCTCTTCCTGTTTGTGGTGTTAGTGTCATCAGCAGACTCATCACTAGACTTACAAGACCAACTGTCCTGCTGCTTGCTTGGGTGTTCCAGCTCCAGTGCTCTGTAGGTAGCAACTTGACTTCAGATTTGTTCTCACTGGGCAAACTCTTGCAAATCATTTGCACTGTACTGTGATGTGATGTTCCTTCTCTGCTGTTACCTGCTTTGTAGGCATCAAAATAGCTAGCTGGTCGCTTATGGTGCTGAGCCATCCATTGGTAATGTGAGTTAAGATAATGACTCGACAGACGAGGAAACGTACTGTGAAAATGCTGTACTTGTCCGTTTTACGGCAGCTGCTGGTGCTCTGTTGTGGTGTCTGAAGGAGGCTGCCATCGTACAAATGCTGATGTCAACTGCTGAAGCGCCCTGCTTTCACTTACCTCTTCCCTCCGCAACTCTGACTTTTCTAATTAAAAATATGAGATAAAGACCAATACAACCCATGGCAGGAGGTTGGTTCCCGAGGCTCAGACTTCCTGTACAGGAGGAGCTGGAATGCAGCATCAGTGGATTTTGTCTTGAAAATAAAAGCTACACAAACACTTTTGTACACAAATGATTTTTTCAATAAACACACATTTTAAAAGATGTTGATTTTCACTGGGAATGCTTAACAATAAATGCATGTTTCCCTGAAAACAGCTTTCATTTGGTTTCTGATAATTCCAATTGTTCTGAGGTTACAGGGTCTACTGCCTCCATGTCTGTGATGAGAGAGAAAGGGGTGATTGCTTTTGTGATGCATATGAAAAAGTTGTGGAGATGATGATGTAAATAAAAGGTGTGTAACAGTGTGCATTACTTCAACCGACTGCCTCATGTGATAGCCTGAGAAATACATGTATGATGCAGCACCTCTGTCTCCTTTCAAAGGCTGTTTCTGGGGAAACAGTCAACTCACAGGGGAAAGGGTTTTCTTTGGATTTTCCAGCACTGCTCTTCTTCATCTCATCTTTATGTGTTTTAAACTATGGACTTCATCTAAACTACAGCTCTTGCACGGGGAGGTGACAGCACTGTCTCCTAGCTGTAGTAGAACCTGGTAGGGATGATGACTATGGATCTGTTTGCCACCAATACCTACTATCCACTGCTTTTGGCGTTTGTCAACATTTGTTAACTGGAGTAAAGTGGTTTGAAAGACAGAGTCTGCCCAGCTGAAGCCATGGGCAGCGAGTAATGGTGGCTGTAATGCTTTGTTTCAGGGCTATGTCCCATATTCAGGTGTGTGTATGTGTCGGTTCTGCAGGCTTCTGGGCAGGTTCTACCAGCTGGGATAGTGCTGCCCAATATACAGTGTTCAAACAGTGGTGTGAGGCGGGTTCTGTTTGTTTCTTTAAACTTGCTGCCATCAGGAGCTATGTTGTATTGTGGTGCCTTGTTCATTAAGAGGGAGCAGGAGCACTCCCCAGCCCCTGTGCTGCAGCTGGGGCTGCCTATTAATTGAGAAAAACATTGCTTAAATCCATATTCTGTTGTTGTAATTAGACACTACTGTGACATGAGTAACTGAGAGCTGCTTTATACCCAAATACTTGCAACGTTGTCCAACAGCCTTGTCATTTCTTCCAGCACCCCAAAACTGGAAGCGACTTCACAGTTGTCATGGACTGACAGTGCTTTACTAGCTCAACTTCTCCTGTACTTAATTCTTTGTTTCAGTAGCTGTCATATGGACACGTTTAGCTCTCGGGCAGGTAACTCTGACACTGCCAATGCAGCAAATCCAGGATTTTAAATTGTTTTAAGGTCAAGTCTGGATCTGGAGCACCCGTGTCTGGTATAATGTCAAATAAATTACATTGCTTCACTTAGTGGCTGCTTTGTGTTGAAATACATGAAGTTTCGAGGTGGGTTTGTGACAGCCTGGTGTAAAATAAAGGGTAATTGCCTGGGATGGTGAGGAAAAAAGGAGTCTGGTGTTGCTGGGAGGAAGGTGGGAGAGAAACGGTTTAGTGCTGATGGTATCTATCTGAGCCACCAGATCCTTGAGCAACCCCAGTCTGCAGCCCTCTGGTCTCACAGCAGGTAGGAGGGGGGCTGTGCGCAGCCAGCACTTGGGTTCCCTGCCCTGGGCCCTGCCCTTCCTTGGTCTTGCCCAAAGTGACTCTTCTCACAGTTGGTGGATTGAGCAGCCGAGGCTCCTGCTGGTCCTGTCTGAGAGGTTTGGGAAGTTCCCTGCAGCCAAGCCGTGTTTGTCTTCTGGGAGCAGCCCTTGCCCACGTCAGGGCAAAGGCGCTGTCTCCGTTCTAAACACCTTCTCCCTGCCTGGGTGCGCAGGCGCGTATGAGGCTTCCTTGAAGCAGGAGCCCTGTCTGGTTACAGATGAGCCAGACAGGCTTCAAGGTGGGGTGTGTGGTTCAACAAGCGGATGGAGAACTGGCTGGTCCCAGGGATGCGCTGGCAGCTGAGCATTCTCTTAACAAACAGCAAGCACTGGAAACCACATCATCCCCACAGGGCTGAACTTCCCTGAACGCAAAGCTGAAGAACACCAGACCTGGAGTGGGTCCCGGGTGTTCCTGGAGGTGGTGGCCAACACATCTTCATGTTGCTGTGAGAAGCTGTTGGACGTGAGGTGGTTTATCTGCGCAGAAAGTGGCTTAAAGGAGCTAAACTGTCAGTTCAAGTGGAATGAAACCAGCTCATGCTTATGGCTTTTGCTGTTCCAAGAAGAAACTTTTGAGAAATGAATTGTGTGTGTGAAATTCCTAGAGGTGAATGACCCACTGGGATGGGGGCAAGGGGAGGGGCATTCTCCCTCTTTTGCCTGGCATACACATTCCCCATTACAGCATCTGCCACATTCAAATCCTTCAATGGTCTGAACCACATCAAAAATGCCAGGAGTAACTGGCTGTAGGTCTTACTTGTCACAAGAGAGGTATGAACAAAATGATTACCAGAAGCTCACTAAGTCAGTGCTGAGGTGGGAAAAAAGCAAACCCAACCCAAAAGGTTCTGAAGAACAAGAGAGGGAAGGAGTTGTTCTTTGTGGTGTTCATGTGCTGATCTCACCTGTGCATGGGCCTCACCTGTGAGGAGTTCAGCAAAGGGAAGAGCAGGTCCTGCACCTGGAAAGGAACAACCCCAGGCACCGGTGCACACTGGGGTAACTGGAGAGCAGCTTGGCAGGAGAGGACCTGGGGACCTGGACTGAGCCTGCTGTCCACCCAGGGCACCACAGGTTTGGGGGGCTCCCAAATGTCTCTACCAACAAAGCAAATCAACAGACACAAAAATCCTTTGTGTAGATGTGAAATGCCAAAGCCCTCTTGATAGCAAAAAGGTTGAAAAAAAGACATTTTGGTTAAAAGGTGTGGTGTTTGGGAAAGAAAGCAGCTCAGTGACGCTGAGTCAAATGAAATTCTGGTATCAGCTCAGCCAACTGCTTTGGGCAGCTTCCAAAGCCATCCTCAGGAGAAACGAGGAACACATTACCGGGGCTGTTACACGTTTGCAAGGCTGAAGAGTGAACAAATAACAAATAGACTTGCTCTTGAGATCTGACCATGGTGGCAAGTGTGTCTTACATTTAATAGGAAGGCCTCTATGCCTGTGCTCAAAGCTCTGGGGGTGGCGGTGCCCTCAAAACGGCCAAACAGTATCCAACCCCTGTAACCTGATGGTTACATGGGTTGTGTTGGTCAGACACAAGGTGCTTGGAGAAAGCATATAAGGAGGTGGAGGGAGGTGGTGGGGACAAAGTGGAGCCACAGCACTGGTGGTGTCGGTCCCCTCCCCATGTGCACACGAAGAGCCTCAGGGCGCAGCAGCCTGTGGATTAATCAGGCAGGTGGCCTGGAAACCGGGGCCCTTCCATCCCTCTGCCCCCAGAAGGGCACCTCTTCACCTGGGCACCTCCTGCAGTGCCGGTCCACAGCACATTCCCACCATCGCAGCTCTGCTGCTCCTAAAGCCTCTGCTGCGCGCGACCGCCCGGGCACGGAGGGAGCTGCCTCAGCTGCAATAAAATAAATGCATTGCTTTAATTACTGTTTTCCAGCAGGCCAACGCGCCCGTCATCATCCTGCTTAGGAGGATTTCGGTAAGATCTGCTGAGTCAGGGCTTTGGCAGGGCTGGTGCCTGAAGGTTGCAGGAGATTATACAAGACAGCCCTTGTGTTATTCCCACACGCCGGCCTTACTGGATCTGGGCTCCACTCTGACATGTTGAACTCGAGGTTATGAACCACTGTCCTGGCAAAAAAACCCTGGATCAGCAAGAAGAGAAAATGAAGTGGTGAAGCTCCTGCCACAACTCCGCATGTAGAAGACTCAGCTCAAGTAGTGCTCGATGGAAACAATCATCATCCTTTTAGAGGACTCAGAGCCAAATACTCCCATCCATAAATCAACCACCCATTTCTCAAGGGATGCATCTCCAAGCACAACTTCATGTGTCTTCATTCAGAAGAGCCTGGCTCCACTTGTTTACACTCTCTCCTTTAGACATTTATACAGAGTGATACGTTCTGATCATGATCTTACCAGGAAGATGCCTTTGAAACTTGGAAAGCCAGAGAGATGACCATGCCTACGCCATGGACAACACAACAGGACTGTAATGGGCAGCTTCTGAGGGATTGGTACTTCACACGTCCATGGAAACCACCAAGGATTAAAAATGCACACTGCTTTAGGGCGAGCGTCCTGGATAGAGTTAATTTTCTTCCTGGTAGCTGGTACAGAGCCAAGTTTTGTGTTTAGGATGAGAATAATGTCAGTAACACACTGATGTTTGGTTGTTGCTGAGCGGTGCTTACACAGTCAGGACTTTTCTGCTCCCTGCACCACCCCACAGTGAGCAGGCTGGGGGTGCACAAGGAGCTGGGAGCAACTGCATTGTGCATCATTTGCTTTGTATATTCTAATTGTTTTATCATTATTGTTATTTTCTTCCTTTTCTGTCCCATTCAACCATCTTTAACCCATGAGTTTTCTCACCTTCACTCTTCTGCTTCTCTCCCCCACCCCACTGGGGGGGGCAGGGGAGTGCTCACCTGCAGCTGGGGTTAAACCACAACTCACAGACCAGGTGACATTACAACAACATAGAGGTGACAAGAGCCAGAACCCACGTGGTAGGTGCGCTGTGAGAAACAACTCCCCACTTGAGAAAGGGAGCAAGTAAGAGCAACAACCTGTGCTGAACGGGGGAGGACACCTACTGTGAACCTGGAGTGGGAAAGGCAGAGTTTAAAATCCTGTTACTAAAGCAGAGCCTGAGAACTGTAAATAGATACAATTCCAGAAACTAAATTCCAGCCAAGGGGGATGACATTAATTACTTGGGCAGCAACAATCTCTCCTGGTTTTGCAGGGAAGTGGAAAAGAGCTTATCTGTGGGCAGTGGGGAGCTGTGTCCATGCAGGGCACCCCACATGTGCTCTGGTGACAGCACGTAAACCTCCTGAGAGAAGAGTGATGGCTCAGACCTCTGCCACTAGCATTAAGCCCACCCCATTTCTGGTTTTGGTACCAAGACGGATGACGCAGAGGTACCTCAATATACAGCACTGCAAATGGTATTCTGAGTGTTCACAAAACGCTCCAAGTATCCCAGCTTTCCTCATGGTAGGGGGCCACGCTATGTGCCCACTGCCTAGACAGATGCTGCTGCTGGAACTATGGCATGCCAAGGTAAGAAATCAGAGCATCACCCATGGAGTTTCTGGAGTGTGCAGTGATAACCCACCTGCTCTATGGCAACTGGACCCAACACCAAGGCAACTTAGCCATCATCACCTGCCATCTCTTGCTTCAGCTTTGGTGCATCAGGGTCAACACACATCAATCTCTGCTTCCAGGGCAAGGAGAGGAGACTTAAATGCCTGAACTTATGGAGCAAAACATGTATTTCTTGTTCTGGAGCACGCCCGCCTCGCAGCGTTATGAACACACATCTGAGCTCTTGTGGCTGTTGAAATCACAGTCGTGTCACGGGAGGAGGACGCTCAGTGTACCTGAGGTTATTTGGTCATGCTTCTGGCCTCAGCTGACACGCTGCTGAGGCTACACTGCTGCCAGCGTGTTAAAAACGAGCTTGGACAACCTCTGTGCTCCCACCGAGCAGCAGACTCATCTCCTGACAGCTGTCCCTCCACAGCAGGTAACACAGGACTCACCTGTGGTGTCTCAGATCTAGCTGTGCAGTTGGTGATGAATCCACCACGTTCAAAGTTGAACAGCTTCTTAAAATCATAGAATCACTTCCTGCCAAAGCTGAAGGAGTCACCATAAGCCCTGACTCTTCCTGCTCCTGGCTCTCCACACCCAGCCATGGCACAGTTCCTCGATAACAGCTTGTCATGTCTTTTGCTAGGCAAAACCAGAAGATTCTCTGCTGCAGGTCAGAAAGTTCTCTCCATCAGGTCAGGTGGAGGACTTCTTCCAGGGCAATGGCACAGTGACTGCTCGCTGCCTGCTGTGGGCAATGATCACAGTAACTCTTCATGTGCAGCTTGGAGAGTGAGACCGAGGCCCTGGGAAATGTGCTTGCATCGTCATTAGGCCAAGTGCAAGTACTACACTGCTCCTACCCATTACTGCAGTGAGTGTGGCTGCTGCTGCGGGTGAGGGGCAGGTTTATCTGAACCAACCTTTTGCTGTGGTCCCACTCCTGTCTTTAAAAGCAGCTGCAAATTCCAAACACTTGATCATTTCCTTTCAGACCGTGGAAAATAAGGCTGGAAACTTGCCTTGAGTGAGAGATGTTCCTACTTTGACCTGAAGGCATTGTGGTGAGTCAGATTTGTGACACTAGTCATCCTGTGGGTCACCACAGTGAGCTGGTGCTAAGGAATCTCCCATGGGAGCTGTGGGACTGGCCACCTTCAGTCAGAAACAGAAGATCACAGTGTGAGCTCGAGGGGAGAAACTGGGTCACCTGCCCCCTTTGGTCTCTTACAGGAGGTAAAACTGCAGGAGTGAGACATTTTGGATCCACTCTCCTGACCCGGGCTGTGCAGCAGGGAAGGGACACACCTCTGTTTCTGTACCAGGACGACTTCCAAGTTCTGCTCCTGATGAAGTCTGGTCTCATTTGCTGCCTTCTAGGAGCCAAGGCAAATGGATCCAGGGAATGCTGGCCTTAAAAACCTCTTTAAGGAATGGAAGCTGCAGTTGGTCTTTGAAGTTTAGTAGGAGTATTGTATTTTACTATTTGAGCTTCCCCCTGACCATCTGAGTACTTGGGATATTCACTGGCAGGACGATTCCCTCTGTCAGGAATTCACGCAGGGGAAAGCTCCAAGGGACATATAAAGTGCTGCTGTACAGAACAACTTGCCAATTCCTGTTTAACACCTTGCTATTCCCTACTCAAACCTCTTCCTGCGCAAGGTACAATTCCTTGGGCTGAGACCAGGTACTTTGTGACTAATGCTTGGTTATCAGCTGTGCACACCTGCAGCCTGGCTGGCATGCTGACTGAATTCATAGTCCAGCTTCTTTAGTTTTCCCTGAGCACTGATCTGGGACTCGATTTCCCTGCACAAACCAACCTATTACTGCCAATATACGTAATAGTGGAGCACACACAGAAGCCAGCTAGGATCCACATGGATGATTTCTTAAAGAAGCACATTTCCTGTGTATTGCAAACATTTGGTGATCCCAAATCTTTTTCCATCTTTAGATGAGACAGTTCAGCTGTGACAGCCCCATCGGTTAACTTGAAAGTCACGATCCAGCCTGATACTGACCTTGGTCCAACTTGGTGTGCCAAGTACCTAATTAATGGCTGGAAGTACATTTTAGATAAGGATTTGTTATTTATCACTTATAAAACTTGGGGGCTTCTCAGCACGTGCAGAAAAAATTTGTAACGTGTCTTATTTTTCCTGTTTAAGATTGCTCTAGAAAACAATATTTTGTCTAAAACAACTCTTCAGATTTAATTTTGTGGAGTGCTAGAGGTTTGATTTGGTGTGTTACAAAATACACTCTCAGAACAGCGTTCCTGTCTTGCTGTTCTGAAAAGTGAGCAGTCCAGGCATCAGAGGACACAAAGAAACAGAAATAAATGTATGCCTGCTAAGAAACAAAGCCACACTTCTATGAAGATGGGAACTTAAAGATGATGAGAACTTAGATCCATGTAACTGAATATGAAACCTTAGCACCTTTAAATCCTATACTGGATAAAAGCCATAAAGACTGGGTTTTATCTGCTTCCCTTTATTCTTTATCAGACATTAACAAGTGAAAAACTCTTGAGCATGAGTTTTCTTATTACAATGAAAGAATCCCCATTCTTATGTAAAATATTGAAGTACAAACACCCCTCCCCCCTCTCTGTCTTTGGAATATGCCTTCAATTCCACAGTTTTATACTGATTACTCTTTAACAGATTTTATTTTTAAAGCATCAGAAGAAGTGCCAGCAAAATGTAAGTTACACAGGTATAAAAACTATGCCTGTACTTCCCCATGTTTGATAGAGGCTGATGGTTCCAACGACCTGCTATTGCAAGTGAGACTGCTGTAAGGAGCCCTGACCTTAACGGATACTGCTCTTACAGAAAGATGTCCATTGCTGAGGCCATGGGTGCTCTCAGGGCTTTGGAGAGGGAGCAGTGGGGGGCAGGCAAGAAATGCAGTACATAGCCTTTTCCGGGCCAAGTGCCGACAAGAAACCAGTGGGCCACTGGCAGACCCTTCCTGTACTTTGCATGCTGCATTTTCCTCAGCCAATTCTGCCCAGCCTAATTTGCTGCAGGAATGTACCAATTTCCTTTAACTGTACTGAGAATCAACCTTTAACTGTACTGATAATCAACATAAGGAAATAACTCAAATGTCTCCTTATTAAGAAAAACAAAAAACACCCAAACAATAAAACTCAAAAAAACATCCCCCCCCCCCCAACAAACAAAACCACGAAACAGCAGAAAAAAGCTCTGCATAACTCCGTGGAATGACAGCTGCCTGCTCTGAGCATGGCACTGAACCTCCAGAAAACCAACTAACCTCAACTATTCTATGATGATACCTTGAGTTACTTGACATTTGAACTGATTAAAAACTGGCCAAAAAAGGGGACACCCTCCCCACAAACCAAACCCCAAAGCCCAACAATTATCCACTTCACAAAAATCAAAGCTTTTGGAAATAACTCTGAATACTTGCAACACGTGTCAAGTCCAGGTTTCAAACCACTGTTAGAGGCACACCAGTAGCTCCCAGAGCTCATTTCTAAGAGAGTTTCTTTTTTACATAGCACCTAAAAACACCTAACAAAAACATTTTAAAATTTAGTTTAAACCAAAATAGCGCAACTTTGTGTGAGGGAAGTGACCAGAGCACTAATCAAAAAACTGCACTATGACCACTAAATCCATCTCGTGAAATTATTTCAGTGTTGGTAATCAAAACCCTGATGGATGTGTCATTAAATGCTTTTAAAATATCCCAGTCTCTCCTTTGACAAAGGCATTTCAAATCTTTCAAGTCAAAGCAACACAGATTGCTTTTGAGAAAGCTGCATGTGCTGCTGCCTTATGAAAAGTCCGATTTCTCTGTTACAGAGGAAAAATAACTGTAACACCAGTTGAAAACTCGTTTAAGAGGCTTAGTCATTGTTTAAGCACACAACCGCACCCTACCCATTTTAGAAGAGCAAGTAATCCTAACTAATGTCAACAGTGTCCAGCTCTTCCACAATGAATCAAGGGATTTGAAACCAATTTGCAGAGGAAAAATGTGGAACTGAGACAAGGGGAAGCAAAATGAACTGCTCACTCACTCTGCTGACCAACCCCCTTCTGCCCATAAAACTTTACAAGGTAAAACTATGTAACTTCACCTAAACCCCCTACCTTTTAAACTAGTAACTGTCTGCATTACAACGTCTCTGCTCAATTCGGTATTTCTATGAACATCCAAGACCATGCACAGATACAGCAAGTAGTTTTCTGTGAAAGAAAATAATAAAAAAAGAAATTAAAAGACTGCCACATGACACCTAGAAGCGTTTATTTTATGCAACAAACTTAAATATGATCATGTGTACATAAAAGTGTACACTGTATCTATGCTGAACAATGCCAGGAAACATAATATTGATGCAACAATCTTCTAAAATAAACATTAAAAAATGAGCCTGGACAGGAAGACAAAATGCAAAACAGACTTACTTCCAATCAGCACAATGCTTAAAATTGAGAGCAATCCTAAACATTTCCAACTTTCCTTACAAAGCTGCCAAAGTCCAACTATTTTTAAAAATTGATTTTTTTTTTGTTTTCTTTACATCAATAATAAAAATCTGGTGACAAACATTATAAAATCAAATGCTGGACTGCCTTTACTCCTTTAAAATTTAGAATATTCCAACAGAACCGTAGGAGTAAAAACACTTAAAAGTGATATATGTTTTTATAAAACAAACATCAATATGTACATTTATTGCAAATTATATTAAACTAAAATGGAGGGAAATTAAAAAAAATGAAATGTCTACTTGCGAATTAATAATAATTTTAAGTGATTACTTTCCCACTCTGATAAAAATCAGAAAGCAACATTTATAAAATTGCCACCACATGACTTTTCATAGCAGGGAACTGAAATCTGTACATCTTATTTTTGCAGAAAAGTAGGCAGGCAGAAAGAATTATACATAAAACAGTCTCCAAAAGTAAAGCAAAAAACTTTTTTTGTGATTTTTTTTTCCCTCTAAGTCTTGTTTAAAATCCATTCAGTAGACTTCTACTTTTGCTGTGAAACATGGGAATACCTGGCTCTAGGATCATGAATTTTCAATGTCAGTGTAAGGACCTCCTCTGACTTTCTTTAAAAAAAAATGCAGCATGAAAATTAATGGTGTAAATACACTTTTAAACTCCAGAATGCAGGAACTGGAACCAAGTGTTAAGCAATTTGCTTAATTATTGACTTTTCATAAAAAAAGTCTCTGGGGAAATAAGTACAGATGCTTTTAGCCTCTTTCTCAAGAGTTTCTGCTTTACATTTCCATTGAGAAGGATTAATTTCATGTGAAAGGGAAGCATAGTTTTCCTTCTGGTTTCAGAGCTGAAAGCTGTGTGTTTTGAAGTAATTTCAGTTCCTGTACAGGAAATTTCTGAATCCTAGTTTTTGCAGAAGCTTGGAGCATGCCTTTATTTGGCCTTCATTTCCTCCCTTTTCGAGCAAGTTTTCTTTTTACCTTTTTTAGGGGAGAAAAGAAAATAAAAGTTAATTTTAAGGACATGGAAATTACAATTAATTCTGCATCAAAATCCTACCTATACTGTTTACATTTTAGCTTTTATGCTCTTTATACTGTGACTATTTCCAACTCCACCTTCTCAGCGATTACATAATTAATTGAATAGAACTTAATTTCCTTATTTTATAGCGCAACTTCCTGAAAAACTTGAAAATACACAACTCGAATAATAATTATTCCATAACTGAGTCATGTTTTTTCAGCATAAACAGAAACGTAACTTATCCATAGCTTTCACTGGAATCAGAGAATAAGAACGATAACTTGTTCTAATTAACTGTATTTAATTACTCAGGTTTATAAAAATAGCCTTTCTGAAGAACAAGCACTACTTCAAATGTTTTTCAAATATTTACAGTAAGTTGTACATGTCTACTTAAAAGCAAAAGTAAAATCTATCAGACACACTACCTTCACATACGTTTTCCTAGAAGACAGACAGATTTGTTTTGGTATCTTACTGTATAAGCTACAATGAAAACCACAGAATTGTCCTATATAAGATGCTTGCTACACCTTAAGGAAGCCTCCCTCTGCTATCTCTGTATCCTCAGTATCTTCCTGGCTGCTCCCACAGGCCTTAAAAAGATCCATTGCATTTTGGGAACATTCTGGACTTGAGTCTATCTCCAACAGTGAATCTCCATCACTTCCAAGCACCTGGCTTCTGAAAAACGTTAACAATGTTTTGGTATTTTTTCCAAGAACACTGAGGTATTACATATTTAAAGAAGCTCTCCGATACAGATGGCTTATTACAGGCTACGGACAGTGCAGATTGATATGAAGACTTAAAGAATCTGATGTATAAAACAAGCATTGCAAGGCAGTACACAGATATTATTCTATTGAATGACTGAACCATTTAATAGTGTATGAACATTGCTGTGAGAGGAGAAGGTATCTCATTTTGATTGAGTTTCTCTGCAAGATTCTCTTCAATTTACAAAATCCCCAAAAAGAAAACACTCTGATGATTCTTTCTTCCTTTAGACTAATTTGTGATTTCTTCCAGCACACTAGTTTGCTGATCTTCTCTTACTGCTCTACAAGTTTGGACACATTAACATTATTATTGTATCAGCTAAACAAATTTCTCAGTGTTTATGTGTGCTTGTGGTTTGTTTATATGGGAAATCAAAACAACACACTTAAACACTGAAGTATAGAAAACCAAATTATCATCCAAGAGCTGTTTTGTAATTTACACAGTACTTATAGATATTGAAATATTGTTAACACTAAACAAGCACAGGCCCAAAGTATCATAAAAGAATTAGTCAGAATCACAATTCGTTCTGTTCACTAGGCAGTTTTCAAGCCTTTTTTATCAATGAACTGAAGCAGAGCAGAACACCTGAATTCCTGCATACCTGGCATTAATGAATGCACTGAAATACCCTCAATTTTTAGTCCTTTTACAAAGCAAGACTAGTAAGGGGAACCAGGATACAACAGACAAAAAAGTGAAATTCAGTCAAAACAGGTTAGATTACCCTGTCTTGACCAAACTAGCTCAATTTCTCCAATTCTACCTGCCTGGTACTTTGAAAACCAGAACACAACATAATGTATGTTGCACCATAGTGTTTATAAATCATCATGGTTTAGATGTGCCCTTTAACTGTGCTGGATCTGTTATAATTGTACATTCAGGGTCTATCTTGGGACAGGAAAAGCCTACCCCACCCATATATTTTATTGTTTATTTTTACCTTTGTAGATCAATTTGTCTCTGTGCTGCTGCTGGCTTTTTTGCTGTGTCTTGCTGTTTTGGTGCTTTGGCATTACCTGCCTCTAAACTCCCTGGACTTTCTTGACTGACTGCTGCCCTTTTCCTTCCCCTGACAGGTGGTTTGCTTGTTTCCTCATTTTTTGCAGTGGTACCCTGAGGTTCAGGTTTGGGTGGACGCCCTCTCCTGGTTTTTGCTGCGAGTGATGGTCCTGTTTCGTCTACGTTTTTTTCTTCTGGTTTTTGATGAATATTCTCAGTTCCAGATGCTGTTGCTGTTCTTTTTTTCCCACGTTCGGTGCTGTTTCCTTGTGTAGCCTGATCAGAATTAATCTCCTAGGAAGTAAAAATCATGAATGTGACGAAAAAAAGATTCCCAAAGGTGAACTGAAATTGTTACCTCCCTCCAACAGAAACACAAGTTTATAAAACAGTAAGTGTTCTTACAAAAAAAACATCACATGATCTTAGACCTAGTTTTACTGCATGGGATTTCAGGCACTAACCTTGCAAAAAGATTTTCTACACTGTATGTAATGTTAATATCTGTACCCAATGTCTCTTTTAGCTGCTTGAAAGTGAGATTACAGTAAGATTAATTATCTCAGATCCTCCCATGAGGGTTCTTCTGGACAAGCTCTTTTTGCTGCCTTTTTGCCAACTGACAGGAGAGAACTGAGGAGCAAGAGTAATGATGCTGGTATAGCAAATGATATTTACTTCAATATGTGCAAATTTTGAGACCAACCTTCAGTAAAAATGCGTATTACTAAAGCCCTAAATGCCAGTAAAAGGAAAAAAAACCCAAGGCTTGCAAAGAAAAAAGGGAGCAAGACCTAGTCACAAATGCAGCTTGCTGTCTTCGTTAATTTTTTGTCATGTCTGAATAGGTATGGCCTATATGCATGTTTTCCTCAATACACTGAATAAGGTAATGGAAGTGATAAAATTTCATGAAGCAGCGTCTGTGTATGTGAAACAGAATGGGTAGTGGTGATGTAGGTCTCTACAAAGAAAAGTATTCACAGGGAAACAAAAAGGAAGCCACTGGATGCTAGACCTTCATTTGAACATTGGCTTCCAGAACAGTTAGGAGGAGGGGCAGAGAAAAAGGCACTGAAGAAGTATGACTCTGCATTTTCAAACAAACCAGTTGAGGCTACTCACTAATGTAAGTGCTGCATCTGAACCAAGGACCTTTTGTGTTAAATACTCCACCACTGTTTCTTAAATGTTTAAATATGTCAGGCAGTATCTGTAATCTTTGTAACTGTTCTAGCAGCTTCATAGCAGACATTTACAACTGCTATTCCCAAGAACTATACAGACAACCACTCTGATAATTTAAACTGAAGTCAAGTTTCATGAAGGTAGAAAGCATTCTTGAAGATTAATTTCATAAAGACTTTACCTAACTTCTCTAGCTTTCCAGGAGAAACCTATTTTGGAGAAAAAGAACCCAAAAAGAACCTGTATGTTGAAATTTGAGAAAGACTTTTCTTCATTAGCTCAGAGGTGTGAGTATCACGTGGATGTTATTTTACAAGATTAATAAAACCTTCACTTTTCTATGTGATGCCAAATAGAATGATGATGATGCAAATCCAGAACACCTGCTTATTACTCCGACTTCATCTAATCAAAAAAGACTGAGTAGGAATATAACTTAAAAGTGCGTGCAGCATGAACCATCTATGTATCCCTACATTATTACCGAAAGTCTATTCTGATTTTAGAATCACAGAATCATCTAGGCTGGAAGTGACCTCTGTATATCTTCTGGTCAAGCCTTCTTGTTGAAAGCGGGGTTATCCAGAGCTCTTGAGAAGCCAAGCCATCAACAGCAACATCCCACCACTTCTCTGGGCAACCTATTCCAGTGACTAATTTTCCTCACAGTTTCCCCTGAAGCAACTTCCTGTAGCCTTTTGTTCTGTCACCATGCAGCCTTGAGAAGAGAGTACTTCCATCTTCTCCGTTTATCTTTTAGATATTGAAAAACTGATTACATCCCCTCAAGGATTTTCTTCTCTAGGCTCAACAAACCCAACACTTTCAACCTTTCTTCATGTAACAACTTCTGCAAGCCTTTATCATCTTGGTAGCCCTCTGCAAAGCTCTCTCCAGTTTTTCAGTATGTGTGCTGAACTGGCAAGAACACAGTATTCTGGCCACTGTATTCCACATGCGGCGTAACGAATGCCAAACAGGATGGAATAAATACATCCCTCAATCTGCTGGCTATGATCTTGCTGATGCACCCCAGGACCCAGCTTGCCCTCACTGCTACCAGTGCACACTGTCAACTTGTGCTCCGTTGGTTATCTACTGGGATGGTCCCCCAGGTTCTTCTCAGCCAAGATACACCCCAGACACACAGATCCCACAGTGTTGTACTGCTGCCTGAATTTAATCCACCCAAGCACAGCACTTCACGTTTACTTTTTTTAATAAGGTAAGAAAACCATTGTGATTTAAAGCATGCTCCTTCAGTTTAAGCTACAGGTATCAACCTTCACTCTGAATCCCAGCCTTACTGCTACATATACTGGAAAACATAGAATAAACGTTGGAATTCTTCAGAATTTTAGAAAAAAGCAGGAAGTCCCTTCTGATTTGCCTGTGCTATTTTTGAGCATGAGCTCTACTAATTACTCCAGATAAAATAAACAATAGTTTTGAAACTAAGGGATCTAATATTGGGCCAGGAAATTGATGTAATTACAAGAAATGAAATTGGACATTACCAGTTCCTCAGAGACCACCTGCAATAAGATGTACTAAAGACCCCCAATGCCAAGCTTAATATACAGATACAGTTCATAAAATACCCAGACATACCTTGTTTTTCACAGGTTCCGTCTTTGCTGGTGTGACTGAAATAATCCTCACAGGATTTTCATCATTTTCACTGACCCCAGTTTCTGATATATCCGAACTTTGTTCCCTGGTAGTGTAATAGAAGAAAAAATAAAATATACAGAACAAAACATGAAAAATGTTTGCAATTACTTAAAAAGAAAAAAGAAAAAGAAAAAAGAAAAAAAAAATCAATGCAGACAGGCTACATTAGTTTAGAAAAAAGAAAAGAGTTGAATTTGCCTGAGTTCACACTAAGATTTTCTTTCCCAGAGCCGGGAAAGGTCTAGAACGGATTAGTTACTGAGCCAAATCCCTTATCACTGATACAATGCCACATACTGCTTTTTGCAAACTTAAGTCCAGTGCTCTACATGAGGCCGTGTTCTTTTTCCAGATAGAAAAAGCCAGAACTGGCAAAGGTAGTGAAGAAAAATAAAGACCAGCAATTCACCACCAACTTCAAGTTAATTTACACAAACATGCAATAGTTTTAAAAACAAAATAGTTTAAAAAATAATCAGAATTATTACAGCACATATCATGCACGCTTACAGAACAAATTCTGAACTCGGTTATACTTCCCTTTGACCTTATGAAATGCAGTAACTAGAGCTGACTTTCTCTACTTCCTTTAACCCTTTATCTCAGCAAGTTAACCAATTTAAAACCAAATTAATCCATCTTAAAATTTGAAAATGTAAACTACTTCTCCAGATTTATGACAAATTTAAAACTCTGGATCCACATAAAATAACACTTAGTAGAAGAAAGACTGAATATTACAGTCATATGTTACATCTTTCCACTGAGATCCTGGACCTCTCTTCAGCAAGCTTTTTCTAACTGTTCTTAAATATTTCATCTACATCAAAAATGCTTGTTGTTACCAATCAGGATTAATCCTAATTTATACATCAAAAATGTGTGAGTTGCAAAAACTTTATGGCTAGTCTCTTCAGTTCTTATGCAAAGGTATGAATATTCAACCACCACCATTTCAGACAGTATAGCATCTCTTCTGTTCTATTACATGTAACTACACCTAAGGACTGGGCTGAATTTTTGTCTATTAAAAAAACAACCCAAAAACCCAAAACAAAAAGCAAAGATGGAAATTTTGCCTATAGACAACTATTACATTTCTTAAAATTGGACAAAATAAAGGTGCTCTTGAAACACACTGTCGCACACCGCATCACCTCCTGTCTTAAAACATGCAAGCACACTGGAGAAGATGAAGTAGAGAGTTACTGAAAGAAATTTTAAACTCCTTTACCTTGATCTGTTTCCTGCAGAAGAGCTCAGCTCAGAGTTTACACTGATATTGCTTCCAGTCTCTGATCCTGTAGTTCTGATGTACGGCCTCCTTCCAGTTGCAGATAATGGTTTGTTTACTGTACCTAATACACCAGTTGGTTTTGGCTGGAAGAAAACGTTTAAATATTAAGAAATAGCAACTTCAGATAGATACTTGATTTTTAAAACATTTACTTGAGTATTCTAAGGTACTTTTTTCTGAATTGTCTCAATCCCAATGCCATCAGCTTAGAGCTACAGACCTCATCTTTACCTTAAAAACCACTGTCTGTCCTACTTTTATTTCTTATAATTTAACAGCACTTCATGAATTGCCTTGCTCTCTCTCATGAAGGGATAGCAGCTGGAAAAGTCTCAACAATAGCCAGAATGTTAGGTAATACTAGTGTCAACACGGCTGAGAGCCTCTGGGTAAGGATGAAGGGGGAAGCAAATAAAGCAGATGATGTTGCGAGAATCTACTGTAAGCCACCCAGGCAGGATGACACCACTGATGAATTATTCTACAAGGAAATAAAGGATAAATCTCTATCAACAGCCCTTGTCTTTATGGGTGACTTTAACTTCCCAGACATCAACTGTGAATATCATACAGTGGAGTCAAACAGATCCAGGAAATTCCTGAAGCACCCTGAAGGTAACTTCTTAGTGCAGGTACTAAGGGAGATGAATAGGAAAGGGGCCCTCCTAGGTTTGTGATTTGTAAACAGAGGGACTTGTGGGCAAAGTGGTGATAGGTGCCTATCTTCAAGTGATGACAAAGTAGCTGAGTTTCAAATCATTGGCAATAGGAGAAAAACTGCCAATAAAACTCTGATCCTTGATATGGGGAGAGCAGACTTCAGGCTGCTGAAGGAGCCAACATCAGAGATAACATTGGGCCACTGCCTGAGGAAGTGGTCACCTCACAAATAGGAGGTCACAAAGCAGAGATGTTTAATGTCTTCTTTGCCTCTGTCTTCAACACCAATCACAAGCCCTGGGATGCCCAGAGCCCTGACTGAACAACCATGACTGGGTAGTGATGAACTCCCAGGAGATCCAGAACTTGTTTGAGACCGGCTGCTTCAGTTGGATGCACAGAAATATATGGGGCCCAGTGAGATTCATCCCAGGGTACTGAAAAAGCTGGCTGATGTTATTGCAGTACCTCCCTCCATTATTTTTCAGTGATCTTGGGAGTGTAGATTCTCCACCTAGGATAGAGTAATGCTGGTTATACATACAAACAGGGGGATGACAGGCTGCAGAGCAGCCTCATGGAAAGAGAGCTGGGGGTTTGTGCTGGTGGCAAGTTGAACATGAGTCAACAGTGTGCCTTGGCAGCCAAAAGCTCCAACCATGTCCTGGGGTGCATCAAACACAACATAGCTAGCTGGTTGAGGGAGATGACTGTCCCACTCTACACTGCGCTGGCATGGCCCCAACTTGAGTACTGTGTGCAGTTTTTGGTGCCTCCGTATAAGAAGGACATTAGAGTGTGTCCAGAGGAGGGCAACCAAGATAGTGAAAGGCCTTGAGGGCAAAACTTACAAGGAGCAGCTGAGGTCACTTGGTTTGTTCAGTGGAAAGGCCAAGGTGTGATCTCATCACAGTCTACAACTCACCTGAAGGTGACCAGTGATAGGACACAAGGAAATGGAATGAAGCTGTGTCAGGGGAAGTTCAGACTGGACATTAGCAAAAGGTTCTTCACTGAGAGGATGGCTGCTCACTGAAACAGGGTTCCCAGGGAAGTGGTCATGGCACAAAGCCTGTCAGAGGTGAAGGAGCACCTGGACAGTGTTCTACATCATACAGTTTAGTTTTAGGTAGTCATGTGAGGAGCAGGCAGTCAGACTAGATGACCCTTATGAGTCCCTTCCAACTTGAGATATTCTATGATTCTAACATACAATATTTGCACAGAAAATCACCTCAGGGAAATGCTTTCCAAAAGGTAATACAGAATTAGGTTCATTACAACAACAGGAAGTGTGTGTACTTTTACTATACAGAAAGCTAGTGTAAAAATATTTAACACTATATCTCTATTCTTGGATTCTTTGATATGATGGTATTTTAGATCTCGCTATGGCTGGTGTCTGTTGGCCAATCAATCTGGTCTAGGCAGCAGGAAGTTTTTTATTTTGTCTCTGGAGAGGAGTCAAGGAAGTTTTCGTAACTGCCAAGAACTGCCATTCTTCATGTAATTTAACATTTCCTCAGAGACCAAGTTAATTTATTAAGACATTCCCAAAAGAAAGAATAATTCCCATGTGTGGAAGGTACGAGGGAGCAGGCAGGAGAGAGTTACCACAGACGCTAGGAAACATTTGGCTAGTAAAAAAAAAAAAAGCTATGATCTCTGCAGAAACAGCCTGTTACTGAGTACATGTTCAGCAGCTGTATCATCCTAGTGCTAATACTGCACAACATTTACTTAAACATATTATTCTTGTAATATTTTATTTGCTCTATTTACTCTGTAACTCAATTTACTGCATGTCCAAAGTAGGGCAATGAAGCTGGTGAAGGATCTGGAGCACAAATCTTAATCAGGAGCACCTGAGGGAACTGGGGTTGTTTAGGTTGGAGAAAAGGAGGCTCAGGGGAGACCTTATTGACAGAGAAGGTCTGAAAGGAAGTTGTAGTGGTGTGGGTGTCAGTCTCTTCTCCCAAGTAACAGGACAAGAGGAAATGGCCTCAAGTTGTAGGAGGTTGGAACAGGCTGCTCAGGGAAGTGGTAGAGTCACCATTCCTGGAGGTATTTAAAAGACTTGTAGATGTGGTGCTTAGGGACATGGTTTACTGGTGGACTTGACAGGACCATGTTAACCGTTGGACTCGATCTTAAAGGCCTTTTCCAACCTAAATGATTCTATGGTTCTATGTGTACTTTATGAAAAGTACGAAGCATTCTGCACAGGTAATAAACGAGAGAAAAATGTTACAGAAAAAGTGCTTCTGCACAACCAGGTTGTGCAGAATTTTGCAACCAGGTTGCAAATTTCTGGCACCTACTGCCAAACGAGATTCTGAAGGCAGAACATCGTGAAGCTTAAGATCAGAACAGATAATTTTGGGAACAAGTCCATAAGCAAATCTCAAAACCAACAGGCATGGATGCAGAGTCTAGCATCATGCTAAGAAAATTATGAATGCTGGGTGTGTAAGAAGGAGAATGTACTGCAGAAAGTGACTAGACTTGCATACTCTCCCTAATCATGTTGTATTGGTCCCTCTGGAAAAACAATACCCGGCCAAAAGGACCATTGGTCTGACCCATTGGAGTATCCTTAAACATGTTCATTTTCTGTAATGGAAGTAGGCAGAAAAAGCAGCACATGCTTGTGTTTTCTATTAGACATGAAATAAATGTTTGTTTTCCCAGAACTTTAAATACTTTTAGCCTACACTGCTGAATGCCTTATCAAAAGAGAAATGTGGTAAGTTTACACAGCCAACTAAACCTGCTTCAAATGCTTCATTCATCATATTTGAACATTGCCAAAGGTGAAACAATTACAGCAGTAGACAGATACATTCTTCTGAAGACATTTAAAGCACCAGCCTGGTAGCAGCTGCTGCTAAAGAAGGTTGTTTTCTGCTTGTCTCCCCACTTCCTACCATAACTCCAACCCAGCTGAGTAGCACAGAGGCTTGTGTCACAGGGTGAACATGAAGCAAGGAGAGACAGGATTCTGCCAACTGACCAAACCTCACCCACATGAACTGCTCTGATAGCAGAAACCTTTTGTGTAAATGAAAAACCAGTGTGAGAAGAAGCAATTTTAAACGATATGGCTATTTACAGTGATCATTTGTCTCTACTCTTACAATGAACAATTACCACAAAGTTCTGCTCTAACTGAGGACTTCAGAAACCAATGCAGTCACAGTTCATGGAACACAGAACATGAAAACTTAATTCACATGAAATTTATATTAAACCCATGATTTATATTGTTCTAAGGATTTTTATATGTTACAGGTCAGCCAGCATTCTTTCACTAAACTCAAAAAAACCCAGAAGAGGTAATATTTTGGGCTAGACATAAGCATTCTGACATAATTTAACCAGAACCTAGGAAAGAAAAACCTAGGAAGTTTCGGAATCCCAAGAAAGGCCAGCTGATTGTAAAAGGTATAAAAACAGGCTCTGTTTTCTTCTGTGATTTTTTTCCTGTTGTTCCCCCCACCAAGACTTCGTATTTTCTCTCCCCTGTGAAAGTTATCAGCCAAATGATGTCTGAAATAAGATGTTCAAAAGTGTGCAGACATGTGCAGCTGAATTTAACAGCATTAATAACTATATTAAAAATATAGAGATTGAAAATTTAAGACCTCCAATGCTAGTGATGTCACAATTCAGTATGTGCATCAGAACTATGCCACACTTATCTGAATAATGGAAATCCCTATAGTTACATAAAAGATCAAGAACCTATGCCTCAGTGCACCGATAACAATCCTGATGTTGAGAACTCACCAGGCATAACGGTAAAAGTGCTAAATATGCCATCAAAGAATCACAAATTATTGTACACAAACTCTTAATACCATTTTTAAACTACAGCAGTCCAGAGTATTTAAAATAAATCACAAGTAATATTCAAAGAGTCATAATTTGTCAAAATACAGTACCTTTCCTGTCAAAAGAAGAACCCTTGTCTCTTCTGAAATGTAATTCCTGTCATTGCAAAAATCCTGTATAGAAAATAAAATAAAAATCAGTACGTGTTTTGATCTCTCAATCTTGCTGTTTTTTCATATATACGTGACTGACTTCTCAAACTAGATGCTACTACCAAGTGCTACAGATATTTCACACCACGCAATGTGCTGCAAATGAATCAATCTAATAAAGATAGGTCAAAACAATATTTTGGAGGAGCACTACTGAAAGACAGTATGTTGTACCTGAAGCTGGGATTAACATTTCTCATTCTAAACTAAATTGCTTTTTAAACAGACTCTGGAAAGGCTGTTAATAAACAGTCTAAGACACTGAAAAATATGAATTATATTCTTCAGTACAGCCAACACATCAGGTCTGGGCCAGAGAATTACTTTGGTTCCACTTACACTTTTATAAGTATGCCTTTTAAAGCACACTACTGCTATTACTGACAGTCTCAACAAGACTCTTATTAGGCAATGAAAGGGTCATGGTGTACAGCAAGCAAAATAGCCAAACAGCTACTGATAGATATAAACATACCACTGATAACACAAAAACATTCCCTTTTTCTTTTTGTCTGCTTTGCATTCCAACTTGTATATACAGTCAGCTTGTACCTATATTCTCATAGCTCTCATCTGGCTACAAACATTTCTGGCACATGTTCATAATAAAAAAGATAGCATAGCATACAACTGATGTTCAAAAAAATTCACTGCTGAGGATAAAATATGTGCATTTTCCCACTCATGGTACTATGTTACGGAGATAACCAGCTTTCAAATGTAAAAATGAAAATATTTCCCCTCATTACTTTGGAAATTAAATAAACAAATTTACCTTCTCAGGTTGTGTAAAAAATTTGGTTGGCAATACAGGGTCCTTTGGTGAATCTGCATTGCACAAAGCACTTTTGCTGTTGATTACACATAGTGCTACATCACATACTGTATAAAGTTTCTGAAGAAAAAAAAAAAAAGACAAGTATGGTTTAGGAATTACTGTTTTTACACTGTACAGTGAACATAATTCTTTAAAAAGTTTCATCTATGTGTTGAAATAACCACCACAAAGGACATATTTTGTAATTACATCATTAACTGTACTGCTGGCTCTTCAACCACATACAGAAGTCCCCATTTTTCGTATGGTATTACTTTTAAAAAACTAGTAATACTTTACATGCCTATGCTGTAAAACAGAATCGCTTGCTCAATCAAATCACCATAAATGGTTTCTAATCTCTGCTAGAAACTAACAGGTTTAACAGTAGCTGTATAACAGTATTTCCTCCCTCAAATGCAGAAGTCACTTATGTTGGGAAACCAGGCAGTAGGAGTTAAAATAAGGCAGACAGGAAGAAACAGTAATATTTAACAGATTTTTTTATTAACCTCATTAGGTAATGTGTGCTGGATAAGGCCAGCAAGGTTCTGAAGAATGAGACTGGCAACATACAGACAATGCTTGCAATTAACACTCTGTCTAAAAGACCATAAAAACATCTGAACTAGTGCTTTCAGATTTCCTGCAAATCCTGTTCAGCAAGTGTTGGGTGATGGGCTGAGGGTTTCACAACACTTATCTGAATTGCTTTTCTTACTTCATTTGCCTTTGGCTCATCAGGAGACTGAGCATCTCGGGTAAGCTTGATGTTTTCTGCCATCTTTTTCATGAAGGCATGGCTATTGTTCTCATTCTTTGTCATTAAAACTTCAAGCATGAACCACAGGCACCTAAAAAGCCATAAAACCACAAGCTTTATTCCAGCTTTTATACTGTAGCTCCCACATATAGCAACGTCTTAAAAATTTTTGTCAGTTGTACTAGCTTTTTCTTAAGAAATCACAATCAATTTGAAGATATAAACAGGTAACAACATCTGAAGGTGTAAACAGAATCTAGACTTCTAACACACAGAGTCTTAATCATACTTTTCAGAATAAATCTGCCAAATCAGTGTGTTTCTTATTGTATCTATAAACGCTGCCCAACCAAACAACTTTTTCCTCTTCTAAACACAAACAGAAGCAAGAATCCTGGTGCTACCATCATATAGATGAAATTATGTAATCACTACCTTGGGGTTCCTATCAACAATGTACCATGACCATACTCAAAACAGGCTTAAACAAATCATACTGCTGCTAGACGCTTACCCACACTATGTGGTTTAATACTGAAATTCAAACAGGAGGAGATCCAAAACTGAGCAGGTCAGAATTTTGCTAATGCTCCATATGGGCGGAAAAGAAATCGTTACAGATAGACATAATGGAATTAGCTTTCCTAATTTTCTTTCTTTAAATCTAATTTATTTAGCAGGAAAACCCATTATATTTTGACTAAAAAGTTTGCTTTAAGAATTTTTCAATTATGATATAAAGCACAACTGGTCCATGCATGCTATTATTTGCTATCAAGCTTTACAGCTGCACGTGGCTAGAAGGTCAACAGTCATAATATGGTAAAATAATACTTAGTTGGGAAAGACATATGGGCGGGTCTGAGAAAGCAGGCTTTGCCAGTAGCTAATTTAATTCTGAAAGCTCTGGAAGAGAGATTATCTTGTAGAAAGAGGTTAATAAACTAGAAAAACAAGATGACCGAACATCATAATTCCGTGTTCACAAAAGCCCCAATCTTAACTGATACAAATTAAAGATTGTAACACAAGAGATGAAGGAACATTTCTCTCAAGAACTCAAAGTAAAAGAGGGTTGTGCTCCGTCAAAAAACATTTCAATAGTTATCTAGTGTTGAAATAAAATAAGGTATCTATATTCTGACTTGCATCAAAGAGCTGTAGAGGCTTTAGTAAATAAGTCTCTTGGATACCTTTATAGTCACTATTCTCAAGAACTTAAATGGGATGAATACAGTACTGATAAAATACCATACTGATGCCATTTCTACAAAACCAAATGTTACTACTGAGGACAAGTTTTACTCTGGTAATTCCAGTTAACATGTATCAACTTCAATAGTCTGATTTCCTCACTAAGTCAACAAATTAAATCATTATCAACCCTGAACAAGACCTTTCCAGAACAACACTGGGATTTCACATAATAAAAACAGGCACCTAGGGGAACACAGTCACATGAAGGAAGTTCATTCTCTGTATCTACTTCAGTATTTTTGGAATACAAATTTGGAACAAAAAGACACAGTCTCAATATAAGAAACAAACCCAAACAAACCTCTGCACGACAATCTTAAACTTCCCAAGGATGAGTATCACAGATTATAGTTAAGGAACTTGCTAAGCATGTATTTACTTTACGTGACTGAATTTAGGGCATGGAAAACCAAGACGAACTAGGGAGACAACTGCAAAACACACTGCCAAGTCTGCTCTTCCAAGTTTGCAAGCATCAGAACTCTTGAAAGAAACTGTATTACATTATATGAGAAAAATGTTTTGCATTTATCTCAGGAGACTACTCAGAGAAATATTCCTGCCAAAATTCCTGTACAGAGTATTTCTTTGTTTGGAGCAGTCCCCTCTGGCTAGTTCAGCCAGCCTGTGACAAACATGAGGTAGGAAAGCTGACAACAAAGGAAAGCTATAGAGGGGTGTCAAAAAAAGCTCTAGTGCACTAGAAAGCACTTCTCAGATAAGTGTTAACTCAGGAACTGTGAATCAGAACTAGATCCATGTATTTTGGATAGAGCACATGCTGGCGGATGCTTTCACATGTTGGCAGGAACAAGGGATCCTGGGACAAAACACAGACTTGATGATTAGGTAAGAAATCTTCACTGACTTCAGGTTCTGACCAGGTGCGAGTCAAGTAACTCAGAAATCAGAACGGATTAAGTTTTTCATTTAAAGAAAAAATTAGACTTGGACTCTCACAGGTGAGGGTGCAAAAAGAATTAAGATGCGAACTCATCTATTTGTACCAAGAATGAACTGCTTTTGTGATGATGTGTATTGTAAGCATGTGGTTATACACGCCTTTGTAATAGCAAAACAACACTGCTCACAGTTCCACCAAAAATAAACACAAGGAAAAGCCTCAAAACACTAAAATCAAAGCTGGGGGTACGGTGGGGTGTGTATGTGCTTTAATGATTTTTAGAAAGTATTAAAACTTAACTATTTTTTAAAATTCATTACAAGACACAAAAGAGTACAGAAGTTATACTTAAGGTATGAATATTAGAGGCAAACAAGAAGGTTTCAAAGTGGAAGCAGTACAGAACAAGCTTCTGTATGACAGGCTAGTGTACACTAATCTCTGCTGAATACATCAAGAAGCACTAAGCTGCACTGCAGACATACAGTGCAAATGATAAGTCAGCAGCAAACTTAACATGAATTCCAGTAGATCTGCATAGGAAAGAAAGGAAAAAAAAAAAAAAAAAAAAAAAGAGTTTTCAAGTCTTGGAAAATCTCTCTATCTTATAATATCTGAACTGACATTACTTGGCATTCCTTAAGTGCACTGTGAAATTCTACAGATACTCCTAGGCACATATACAAGAATCTAAAAATCATTACTTCACTTTATAAGAAGGCTAGACAACTCACTTATTTGGTATACTATGGTGTGACCTACAGGCTACCATTTGAGCTTTCATAATATACTGGTAAGCAGTTGTTGATGCCTTCTTCCCCTGGTTAAAGTGTTACACATTTCCATGATTACTGTTTTGCAAGATGCTGTTGATGAAACAAAGAATACCTCTTCCAAATCAGTTTTCTCCAAGCATGGAAAAATTCTCAGTGTAACAATTCTGGAATTGTTTGACACTTACTCTTTCACATCACGAAGTTGATCAACATCCTGAGGTTTTGTGAAATCTGGATCATGTGCCAGTAAGTGAATCATATATGGTACCACATATTCGGGCAGCAAGGATAGCAATTTTTCTACAACAACAAAAATGAAATCATAAATAACATCTATATTACACCCACATGCACATCACAAGAAACACGTTTTCAAAGTATTAGTTTTACAAATGTGGAATGTAAAAATTTCAACTTGCATTTTCTTCCTACAAATTTTACTTTTAATGAATCATTAAAAAGAAATGAGTGAGTTTTACTACTAAGAACCTACTTGGTCTTACTTCAGGAACACTATCATAAAGCCTCAAATATCACAACCCAACATTTTATTTTTTGAGCAATACAACTACCACAGTAACAATGCTGTATTTTACAAGTATAATTCTTAACAATGTACAGGAAAGTATTTTGTGGTTAATGTAATGCTATAAATTTAGATTTGAATGTGTCTAATATAGATGAAGAAACAAATTAAACTTATCCAGTATTTCTTTACAGAAGCAATTTGCTTTAGTTTTAATGATTATTCCTTCCAGTTTACTATTTGAATATTCTTAACAACTTTACTGATATACTAACCATTAGCCATAGGATTCTGCTTAATATATTCTCTTCGTATACTGATGTTTTTGAGCAAGCACTGTCTGGCATGTGCTCTTCTCTCCTTCACAGGGTCTTTGGCACACAAAGCAAAGATTGCCATATATTCCAAAGGGAGCAGTAATTTCACAAGTGCCTTATGCAGTTTCTGGGCAAATATCTGCCTCACTTGGTAGCACTCATCCTATAAGAAAACATAAAGAGTGCAACCATAAAAATCTCTGTTTTAAAACAGAAAAACAAACAAACAAAAATAAAAAAGGCATTCAAGGTGCAATTATGAGGAGACATTTTAAAAATATCAAGAGGTGCAGCACAGTAAGTATCATGAAATTTCAAGTACTCTTAAAAGCTGCAGTGAGGAATAGAAAATACTCAGTGTAGCGGCAACAAAAGCTCAGATGTAAGGACTCTGAACTCAATTAATTAAAAGTCACTTCAATTCAAATGCAGTTACTTACATTAATGACAAGTGCACAGAGCTGGAACTGTTCTGGGGTAATTATTTCATGGTAACAGGGTTCCTGTGCAAGCTTCATTATTGCACTACCAGCAGCTAATCGCAGTCGAGACATATCTGATTTACTATACAAACACAAGAGGAAAAAAGCAACAAACAAAACAAAACTCACTCAAATATTCTTAAATTACTTGCATGTCAATTTCTTCTTTTTACAAGATCAATGAGCAATTAAGGTTTTCCTCTGTCATATCAGATCACAGTTCTACAGTTTCAGATTGAGCTAAATTAATCCAACCAAATCTGTGAAAATAAGGTGCTACTCGCTTCCCACAAAATAACTGATTCTAGTAAAATACTGAAAAGAGTCAAGTTCCTTGTTTTCATATCACTGTCTAAATGAAAGCAATGTTTTTGCTGCAGGTTTTGTCTTTCCTTCCTTCACCCTCTCAGAATGAAGATGTGGTGCAAAGTCACCTCCCTTCTGGAATAAAAAAGCTCCACCCAAAATCACACAACTCCCAAGTGTGTTAAATCTCATCACCCAGTTGTTTTCAAAGACATTCCTGCATGTCTTTTACTCTCTAGTATGTCTTTTATTGTCCAGGTATCTCCAGGGTTCTGAGTTAGATTATTAGTAAATTACAAGAAAGAAGGAGTATCAAGAATATTTTTGTTCTGTCATTCCATCCCTAATGCTGAATTCCAATCAGATCTGTTTTCTATCATCCCATTAGCCGCCTTAAAATTCTAAAGAAGCTCCAAAATAATTAATATTCTTTGAAATTCTACAATAAAACTGATGGTAGCCTGAAAGGAACAAAATCTGACCTGATCCGCTTCTGTTCTGTCAAGTCTCCTTCACTGACGAGCATAGCTGATAATAACCGGAGCGTGGAATTTGCAGATTTTGACTGGTTGTTTTTCATACCCAACAGCCAGCGTACCAAAAGTTTAATTGCTTGCACCTATTAAACACAAACAAATCAACAATGAACTTAACTTCCGAGAGTTGGTAGTCACTAAAACCTACTGCTGTCAAATTGAAATTTCCATAGACTCCTATTTTGTGGATACATTTTTAAAGGAACAGAATGAAGCAGTAAATATTTACAGAGTAAAGGAGGAAGTGGAGGTCTTTGTGACATCAGGACATTTAAACTGTGTGTCTTCACACAAGTGCATCTAGAGAATGCAGGATACTTGCTACATGATTAAAAATAAGAGCAACTAGATAAAAGTTTCTGGAAATGGCCGTAATTAGATTCACAGTAAACAGCCCATAAAGATGAATGAATTAAATTTATCAGGGTGTCAGTTTATTTCGAATCTGTTTACAGTCAGTAAAGTCAAGTCAATTTGCTTGTAAGGAACTTTTGAGTCTCTTAATTTTCTCAACATTCAGTGTAATTAATATTGGTAAGTGAAGACACCAAAATGCACAGCTTCTATCAGTTCTGTAACTGTGTGTATAATCCACAGAAACTCTAGAGCACTGCATATGCTAAGGAGACTAATGCAAAGGTACTCAAAGGGATTTATTTTAATGCACTGTTTCACAACTTGGGAAAAAGTAAATTTTTAATCTCACATATAGGCATTATTACTGACAGCAGATCATTCACCTTCGCTAGTACTTCTGGAGAAACTTCTTCATCTGGAGACCACAATTTTCCATTTTTCTCACCTGTTGACTACAGACATTCATGTAAGTTTAAGAACTGGTTCAACCCATACAGAAAATCCAGAAGTAAAAATGGAAAAAAGTCTAGGACTAAGCTTTCTTTCACATAAAGATCTTTTATAATGCAATTATCACTGTACTAGCCATTTACCGAACATTCCTTTATTTACTCATTTAACAGAAAAAGCTCTACTCCCCACAGAGTAGATAACAGGCAAACAGAAAAGTAAGGACTTACCAAGAAAAGAAAATCTTACCCTGTCATTCATTAGAAGATCTTTCACAATAAAGTTTGCAACAACAGATTTCATTGGAGAAGCAAACTGGTCTGGAGCCAACATAGAAATATGACCCAAAGAGACTAATGGAGTTATAAGTTGTTCTGGTACATCAGCATTCAAACTTCTACTAAGAGGCTGGAGAAGGGGAAATAAAAAATTTAAAAAATCAACTACAGATAAGTAAATTAACATGCCTAAAAATAGTTTGTTTTACTGCTGGCTTGCTGCTGAGTTTCACAGTTTTTCTGTAAGAATAACGCTAGCAAATAAAAATGGAGAAAGAATTTGATTTCCTAATTAAAAGAGTAATCAAAAATTCTACACAAGGTAAGGGCAGAACAAGTTTTATAATCTCTTTCCACTTTAATGGTGAAATACATTCAGACCTGGGAGACAACGGAAAAACTCTGACTCAATTCTATTCAGGAGCTGTGAAAACCTAAATTGTACCTGCAAATGGCAGAAAATAACAGCAGGTAAAAAAACCTTGGAAACCACTAGGGACACTTCTACTAGCAATCAGTATTTCCCTTCCAGGAAACAATCACCAGGATATTTCCGTGCTGCTGTGTCACCCAGCATCCTCACACATCATATGCTGGTGTTAGGGAAGGAACATGCACTCTCACAGAAGTCTAACCAGGGATCAAACTCTTAAAGTCAAAGCTTTTCACACTTCTGAATTATGAGTAGGTTCAAAGATAGCCAAGATTAGGACCTAAGATATTGTACAAGAGCAGATAATAATGTTATTATTTAAGAGATTACAGCAAAAAGTAATAAACCCTTTGCTATGTAGAAGGTGACTTTCCGGTTTAGAACTTGTCTAAACAAGCAGTAAGCTAATGTCTGAGCCTAAAAGTCAAGTAGTTATTCTGCATTAACTTCCTTTGTTAGAAAGTGCTGTACATGCAAAAACCTTAAAGCAAAGCAATTTAATACAAGTTTGAAAGTAGAGGATGTTATCTCTCATTTAGTATCTGCTAAATGTGTCCTCATAGAATTTAGTGTACACCATTCCAGCATATCTAGCTTACTTTCCCCTAACTTTTCCTGTAGACAAAAAGGAATACCCTATCTATCATACATCAGAATATTACAAAATTGTGACCGTAAGAGAGAAACATTAATCATTTGCTGTTGTAAAATTAATGGCTTCTCTTGACTACCATGCACCTGTAGGTTTCCTGACCTCATAAATTATCTGTTAATAAACAGTGTGAATTAACGTTAATTAGTGATATCAATTAAGAACAACATAAACACATCTTAAAAACAAAAAAGCAAGACATACCTCAAAGATCTGTGCAAGCTGCACTTCTTTATTTGAAAATATGGCATGTATACAGTGAACAGCTTGTTTTGCCTGATGAGGAGTGCCTCTTTTTGCTTTCTGATGCAAAATCGGAATTAGTGTTCTGTGAACATTAAACAAAATATTTCAAAATGCAATTTGCAATCTACAAAAAATAAAGCTCTTCACCTATACAAATCTATCCTCACTGTCTTACGATTCACATTCTTTTGAAGTCTGTTCAGGAAAGATCATAATCATAAAGTAAAAAGCAGGATGGAATTGTATTCAGTAATACTTGTTGAACATCTGACTGTTCACATTTAAGCACAAAAAGCCCACAGGGAAAAATCAAGCATGAAAGAAAATAATGATCAAAATAACGCAATTTAAGAAGCCAAACAGGAGGTGGTAGGAACCTGACAGGTTCAGCTAAGGTAAACACCTGGGGCTGTTACCCAAGCTTGGAAATGACAGGGCTGAAGGGAATCTATGAAAGCTAGCAATAACCATTAAACATCAGTGTGTTTATAGGCCTTTACTCCTTAAACTTGGTCTTTAGCTGCAATGTATACTCAAGTGAACAACTGCTTGGTTCTGAGCTTTTTCATTTGAATCCCCTTAAATCTATTTGCTGACCACAGAAGGCAAGAGCAGGGCAGAAGCCACTTCAGAGCCCAGGTCAAGGTTGGTCAGACTGTTCGGTTCCACTCATGAGAGCGCTGGAAGGCGAGAGATCATCGTCTGAGACACTAACTCATGAGGTTTACCACACAACTCACCCAGCAACTGACAGGAAAAAACAAAATTACCTAGAAAGAGTCTGAGAGAGAATCATCTAAAAGAAAATTCCTCGCTTTCTTGAAAGGTTCCATAACAATACAGCATTCAGTTCATGGATTATTTAGCATCCAGACTTCACTGACACGTTCTACATAATTGAGATCAGCAACAAGAGGTGGAAGAACAGTTTTCAGGGTTGAAGGAATGAATTCTCATATAATTTCCTCAAAAAACACACAACCCCCAAAACAAACAGAAGGCTCCCTAGAAAAATGTTAAGAGTATCCTGAAGTAGGAAAATGTCTCTTCTAAAACCTGTCAAGACTCAACAAATTGGATTAAGATCCAAAATAGCAAAGAACTTGCTAAAACCTAGTTAAAATAGGTTTATAGTTAAAATAGGTTTCAATGCCTAACCTACAGTTTTCATAGTGTAAATATGTGTACATTAATAGGACTTTGCCAAGCATTGATGCACCAGTTACCTCCTCACACCACAACTGACATATATCTGCAAAAGGTGAAACCTGACTTGTTTACATGCACCTTTAAATATTTACTTCTGCAAGTTCACACATAGTGCACAGGCTCTATTTGAGCATGGCCAATGATTCCATCACTCTAGACTTATATGGCAGTTCTTATGACGAAGAACTTGGGCTCCTGCTGGTGAACATTGCTTCAAAGGACAGCAAGCAGCCTGCTTGCTTTAAACATGTGGTTTAAAAAACCCAAAATAACAACAAAAAACAGGTCACTTGAAACAAACTATCTTGCTGATTATATCAAGTCTTCCGTTTATGATAAAGATTTCTGAATATACAAGATCTGGAACATCTACTTGTCCTCAGACTTTTTTTTTTTTGTGTCAGTGTAAACACTAACCTGGTTTTGGCTTTCAGAACATTAACCTGACTCGCTAGCAAACCATGCCAAAGGCTAACCGTCCATTTTGACAGTTATATTTTTAAGTTATTTGAGACTGCACAGACTATACTTCAGCAATACCTGGCTAAGGCATGAAGCCAAAAGAAATGTCAGCAATACCAAGTCCTCTGGCAGAAGATGGTATACCCCAGCAGTGTGCAGTCTTCACTAAACTCTAGTAGAGAAAGTACAGACAACTGGAAGTACAGACAGCTATACTGGGAACTACACTGGCAATGGGGACTGCTGCGCTTTTTCTTTTCTTCACTCCTACAAATGTCTTAAAAGGAGTCTTGTATGTGAACTTCCAACATTTTTCTTTGGCCCAAAATCTGACTCAAATCCATAAAAATTGCTCAGGTTACATCTTCAGACAACTTCAGGTGTACACTGGTATGCACTTCAGCATGGTAATATCCAAAATGCTATTTCAATAAAGAAGAATTTGAAACTTGTGCTTTATAATCTGGACTAGTTAGTTACTAAGAGGCTAATTTTAAGGTCTTAGATGTTACCCACAAGGTTTTAAGCAGTCTGTGAATACCTAGTAGATTATGCAGCTTTAATCAGCAGTTAAAGCATGAATTGTATAATGAAGACTTACAGATAGCCAATTATTCTTTGTTACAAATTCATGCCTGCTTTTGGATCTTGTTTCCCAACTTGTTTCATAACAAACAGAGCTGTTAACCATCACAGATTATATTTTTGTTCCTTACAAAGACAGAAAAATTGCATGAAGGGCAGATATGAGTAGAAACGATGCCAAAGAATTGTATCTTCACCATATTCTTGCTGTTGCTTATTTTGTAACCTGGGAAACATGCTACACACTGCTTTTAATGTGTCTATTATAAGAAGATTTTTAAGTACCACCTACCATCTTCAATAAATACACAAACATTGCCAAAACACAGTATTTTAAAAATGAAGAGACAGAAAGGTAGTAAAAGAGTACAAAATGATGGAAGAGAAGCTGTTCATGTTTACAAGACTATAAAGTTAATTTTAGGAGCAACATACTGAATAAACGATCAAGAGGAAGAATTCCAGGTATGAAAAGCACCACATAAAGAAATATACTCACGATCTTATCTGCGGCAAGTCTGTTTCTATTTTGTGACCCGTGTTTCTGAAAATCTGTATGGCTGCCTCAGCTACCTTATCATCTTCCATCCTGAGGCACTGAAGCAGAGACTCATAGGTCTCTGCAGAGTGGAACGAGGTAGGATGTGTAAAGGACAGAACCTGCAGATAGACATTAAAACAAAGGTGTATTTGTTCACGGTAAATGAATAATCAGAAAAACAAAATTATGGCTGTTTATGAGTATTACCATCAACATCAATAGCTATTACACACTCATATGAGATTATTACGTTCAGTAAATCCATTCTGGAGAATGCGATGCTAAGCATTTTCAAATAAATTAATCTATGCTTTGTTCTTCAGGTCCTCCCCTCCCCCAAATATTTTATAAGATATTACATTACTTGAATATGTAAATGTATTTATTAAAATGAACATTTATTCAAGAGTATTCACGTACACTACAATATACTTAAGAATGTTTTTTTCAACTTAATTTAACTGAACTGAAATCTTAACTTCTCCAGAATCTATACTCTCTGAGCAGAAAAGAAATCAAGGAAGTTATGGTACCTACAAACAAAACAGATTACTGGCCTTTTAATCTAAACCTAGTGAAATATAACACATTCTGTTAAACAGTACAAACATCAAAAAGAAACTAAGCATGCAGAGATTCAACGCAGGACAAGAGAGAACAAAAGCTGCTCCCAAAGTAAAACTATATTAAGTAAAGTTCAGACAATGTAAGATAGGGAGAACAATGAAAAGTTGCCCGTATTTTGTGTATTCTTTGGATTTATCTTAAGGTTTCTTTGATCAGAGCTGCCCACTTGTGTGAGTATCAGTGTGTGAAATAACATTCTCAAAGATATCCACATCACAGCAACAGGATCTTCAACCTTGGCAGATTTCTGAGTTACATTACTTCCTTGCATACTTCATATAACTATTTCTACCATAGTTGCCATTACCAAAATTGGTGTGATGTGTCTCCATAAACTCCACCTCATTCACTCACACTTCTGAAAACTCTCACTTGAATTATGCAACCTTGCCCTCCTCTCCCTCCTATGTTTTATACTTCCCTTTGTAACATATTGAAAATAAAGTCTCATCAGTGAACTGCCAAATCCATCACAGATGTTTTCCAGATATTTCAAATCCTTCTTTCTACCCCAGCCATTTCTCATCACCACTGAGAACACAAGTTCCCCCATCCCCCTTTTTTAGCCTCTGCATAACTTGGCTCTTGAGTTTATTGCTTGCCCTCCTTCCAGGTTCACACAGGCCCTGAAGAATGTACCTCTCCTAATTTCACCATTTCTCTTCCTCTCACTTTATCTCTGCCCTTTCTTCTAAATGACTCCCCTAAGCAGAAACCAATTTCTACTTTAACATGTGTATTTCAAGTCTAGGCACACTTCTCAAAACATAATAAAAAAAAAAAAACCAACCCAAAAAAAACCCCCAACAACCCATCTCTTTCATTATTCTTTTCTCAAGTGAGTATTAAATAACTAAACACATTCATACATTGAAAAAGTAATTACCTAAGTAACTACTAAAACCATGCTAACATTAATTCATTAGTTTATACTACTTTTGTCCCTTCCATTTTGAACTATAGCTGCATTAATGTAGATTACCTTGAGAAGTTCAAGTCCTGCACGAATAGCAGTATCAGGACTTACACCCTCCTCTTCATCATCAGCTGTCCCCTCTATGGATTTATTCATTAGTTTTACTAGTGCACTGAAATAAGAGATACAAAAAGAAAAAAGCAAATGAATATGACAAGGTACACAGATTACTTGGTTTTGACAATAAATAAAGGGAAGGCAATAGTTCATTATGGGGGAGGTGGTGTGGTGTTTGATTTTTTGGTTTTGTTTTGTAATCAAGGTATTCCATCATTCCTTTTCCTTCTGACTTAAGCTTTACACAAACTTAATTTTTTTTGGGGGGTAGGGGGAAGGAATAAAACAAACAAAAAACCCCAAAGAAAACCCACCATGTTGGCAGCATTCAGATAAACACACAGTTGCATGAGTTTCAGAATGTAATTAGCTTGCCAGACAAGTCTCAAATCCAAACACTCTCTTACACAATCCCACAAAAGCTAATTAATTCAACTGCTATATGCAAGACTGTTGCAGTTAATTAAGTGAAAATGATGATCATAATTTTCACCAGAAGTTCCACAAATAGCAGTTTCACCAGGAACAACTACTGTATTTTTTAAAATCATGTGCAGACACCACTGCAAAAAAGCATTAAAAAACCCCACAAAATTGCATCCCCTGCAAGCCCAGTCACCCAGGCTGCTGGAAATGAAGACATCTACATAAAATGTTTATTTTAAAAAAGCATATTTTTACTTCTAGGACAGATTAATCTAATTCCCAAAAAAATACCTGCCCCCCCTTTTTTTAAACTCCTCCCCCTCGTCATTCACATCATCTTTATAATGAGTTAGAATGATCTCTGAAACTTACCTAATGGCTTCTGAGTCAATATGTACAGGGGCAATTCTTTCCAAAAGAAATTTGACCATTTCCAGAAAAGGATTTGTTGGCTGCTTAGGATTTGCAAGTTTCCGGGCTATCTCTCTCTACAAGAATGTTAGATACAAACAAGAATTGTACTCATTTTACTTACTTCTTAAGCATGATAAAGCCACTTCTTCTAACCCCAGATTGTTACAAGTGAAACATATTCTAAGGGGGACTGTTATCTCCAAATCTTTCTTTATCACATTATATTGAAAACAGACATGCTTTACCAAACTATTTGAATGTAAGATGCACTTAGGTTCCTGCTTCATTTAGAAGAGTTCTTCCCAGTTTTTTAAAGACTTGCAAGCCAGATCTAAAACAGAATCAAGGGAGACCTAGGTGCAATGTAGATGCAATTTAAATATCTACATTGGCAAGAGTAATCCATAAATCTGTAGACAGCCCTGTTGTATGTTTGGGGGTTGGAACTAGATGATCTTAAGGTCGTTTCTATGATTCTATGTGTGAGATTTCATAAGCAACAATGAAAAAACAGCACTACTTGCAGATGTGCAGAAGCACTACACTACCTTTGCTACAACAGATGTTCAGACCCCTATGTACTTGCTTATGAATGTTTTGGATCCAAACATGTGTTTTTCCCCTCTGAATGCCCCAGATGTCAAGAATACTAAATTCAGCTGCAAACTCAGCAGAAGGTGGACAAGAAGTTATTTTTTGTTTTGAACATAAGTCTAAAAATCTCTCAAAGAAATGACTTCTTGACATTCCTTCTCCTAAATGGCTGAATGCTGCAGACCCTACAAACTAGGAAATTGTCCTCTTACGCTAAATTATTTTCAGGAAGAGGGAAGAAACATTCCTCTTGAAATTGCATCACTGCATTCCCAATGATCAAAATTTCCTAGCTTAGAAGGAGACATACTTTCTACATCAAGTGATTAGGACATAGTTCTTAAGGTCATTCTGTTCCCTTCCCTGTACAATTTCAGAGCCACTAGACAAAACCTAATATGCAGATGGTATAACATTTGGTTTGTTGGTACTCAGAAGTTTCACCAGTGTCAGAAGACAGTTTAGGAACCACAGAAGAGACACTTAGAAAAATTAAATTATTCTTTTAGACTTCATGCTTCATGCTCGTATTTCCAGGAACTAATAAAGCTAATGTTTTCAACAGGAAGCAAGATTATGATCATAGATTGTATTTTCCATTATCTCTACAGGTTAATCAAAAAGGTATTTTATGAAAATCAGAAATATATAAAAATCACATTAAGGCAAAAGAGACCATTAACTCCAAAGAACTGGTTTAAGCACAAATATTTGAAGTATGGAAGTTTCCCTTTTCCATTTCCTTACCACACAGACGTCTGCCTGTTTACAAGAACACGTAGGGCTAATTAACAGTTCAAGCTGGGACCGAAGTTTCTCATCATCACCCAGAACCTGATTGAATTTCTTCACAAAATCTTGTGCTTTTCCAGGATCTGGAAGGTTTTCTGTACAATTAAACACAATTAATCATAAGATAAATCTGCCACTTCAGTATGCCAAGATTCACAGAAATACAATTTCTGGGAATGCTGTAATAATGTTTTACAGAACTTAACAACACTTACTTGCTATGGTCATCAGCTTTCCAAACATGGCAGCACTGTTTGCTTCTGACTGAGGACAACAGCAAAAAACAAACAAAGAAATCAGTGATATCTCCTTTATAAAAATATACCTTTAAGCTGATCTGTTAGTTCTCCAGCACTACAGTTTAGTCTGCAATCTTAGTTTTATGTTTCTATTTTAAGAATGAGAACTAGAATAGCATAACAGCATCATTAGCAGCTAATACACACAGTAAAAGGGGAAAAAAAATCTTCTTGCAATATTGAAGAACTACAAAAATTCACTAATTCATGTAACAAATCAAAATTAATTGTTGGGAAAAAGCCTCAATAAAAACCCCCAAACAATCCCCCCAAGCCCAACTCCACACCAAACCCCCAAAGCAATGCCCTTCTATTTAAAGTTGCTGGTACTTTGAAGATATGCTTATAAATAAAATTTCAGTATAAATACTCAAAAACTTTTGTTTTCAAGCAAACAAATAAATCATCATGTCACAACATACTCCACTCTCAAAATATGTTGTAAAATAAAAACCAAAAAAGGTCAAAAGCAGACAAAAAAAATGCTGATTTTTTTTTCCACTTTTCCCAAAGTTCTTGACCAGTAGTATAAAATAAAATTATAAACTTAAGGAGGCCATATATATTTAAGCATTACTGAAAGCAACTTTACTTAATGAGAACAGGACATTTTCTACATATAGAAATCAATAGAACAATAAATTCACATTGAACAAATAATAATAGTATTAAACCCCCTCCAATAAATTAGTCTAGCAGGTCCTTTGTATAAGGTATTAATATTTTCAAAACCGTACAGTGGGTTGCTTATGCAAGTCTAGTAATTCTCGTACGTGACTCCTCAGCATGTTCTGGCACTTCCACATCTCATTCAATGCTCTGCAAAAGCGCAAAACCAGAAAAGCTTACCCATTTATCCATGACAAGAACATGCTGGATGTAACATAAATAACCAACCTTGTTTACTAATACAAGTGCAACATCTGCTAGGTACAATCAACACCTAACAAGTATTAAACAAACCTGTTCCAAACAAGGTGGAACTGATTTTCTCTTTTTACAGAACATCCCCTCTCTCTACAAGCATTATTCTGCTTGGAACAGTTTCATGTATGTGGGACAGCCACACACACAAATCATCTTGAAAACAACATTTTCTGACATAAACCACAGGCAGTATAAATAAGAATTCAGTTACAGATAACTTCATCATGGACCCTAATATAGAACAAATCTAGAATTCATTACTTGCGCATTTTTAACTCTGCATTATTCTCACTGCATGAAAACAAATGGATAAAACCAGTCTTCAAATATCAAGGTATCTTTTTGTCTAATGGACATGTGGATTTTGTTTTGAAAAAAATGTTTCGAAATACTCTTGCAAATAATGCTAACCATCAATTACTTATATTTTTATTTAAATCCTGATAATACAAGTAAAATGATACAGATGTTGGAAAAGGTGAGAAAGCCAAGTATTTCTCAATAGAAACTATACTCACTTGACAGCATTTGGATCCAAGCTAGCATACAAATAGTACAAGCACTTCATTCGCTCTTCAAAGATACTGAGCAAAGATTTTCTCTACGAGTAATCTGTAGGAAAAGAGATAAAAACTGTACATGTCCAAAAGTGGTGATAACTTTCAGACATCTGAAAAACCCAAGAAATATCCAAAGTCATTGAAATTAGATTTCTCATCAGAGAAGACAAAAAAGTAGGGGTCTTTTTCTCATCTGTAAAGATCTTTTCCACTGTTGATAGAAAGATTAGCAAGAACTGCTTCTTGAGAGCTTTTCCATGTTCTTTCATTTTCACCTCTAAGAGGGAGTAATTGCTTTATGTGTCACCACCCAAATTCTCTTTTTCCTTTAGGCTCCGAGAATCATCCTTTGTTCACTCTCATACATAAGACAGAGGGATACAGAGAATAAAGAGCCCAAATAGAGAAGAAAGAATAATGAGTCATTTAAAATGTTTTGCTTTTTTTCCTCAGTTTTATCTTAACTCTTCCCTCAAGGATACTTCAGATTCTTACTTTTCCTCCCGCTTGAGTTACATTCTTGTATCCTAATACAGGAGCTAAAAATCAGCATTAAAAAGGTAGAGAAAAAGGAACACCAAAAGGTATACAACAGAAGCATCAAAAGGGAAACTAAGTGAGAGCAGAGCAAACCAAACCAGCAAAAAGTCTCCAATTATCTCCTTTAAAAAAAAAAGTATATCTAAAAATTTAAAGTTTTACATAAAATACAAAACTTGAACTACAAAATACAACTGTACAGTTCATTAATTATCATCCCCCAAATTTAATCGATAGCAATGAGAGCTGTGCGCAATGTTCAGCTATACAATCTGATATTTATGGACAAATACTTTGTGCGCTTAATTTTACAAACTATTTCACCATGATTCCCAGTAAGTACTCTGGGAGTGCCTTACACAAAGATCATAGAAGGTAGCACAGGTCTCAAACACTTTATTTCTGCTCAAAGAGAATTCCAAGATGAATGGCAAGGCAGAAGAATAGAAGTATGATCATGAATATGGATACAACTATTTCAAGGCACTCTGTTCACATTAAAGAAAACCTGGCTTTCTGCCTTTAAACATACATAAATACACATTTTACTACTCATGGCTCCAAGAACTAAATTGCTTGGGGATCTTCAGATCCCAGGTGACTCCATCTCTGTTTAACATGCTAGGAGATTGGTGGCATCAGCGTTATCTCAATTTATGAACATGGCTCTAGCCCATGTTTCTACAGACATGTAGAAACATTCCCTTAGTGACATGGTTTAGTGGCAGACTTGGCAGTCCTGAGGTAAAGGTTGGACTTGATGATCTTAAAGTTCTTTTCCAACCTAGTTCATTCTCTGATTCTATTCTTTGTGTTCTAGAAACTGCCAATACAAATGGGGAGACTGTATCATGCCTTTCCTGGTCCATGTTGGTTAGGTAAAGATTTACAAATAGGGAATACCTCCGGGTCACACTTTTCTCCTGTAAGGAAAGTCACTGGCTAGCATATCAAGAGTAGGTAACAGGCCAGTGTTTAAGATGTGGTTATATTACTCCATTCCCTATGTGTTTGTTGTAAGACAAAGCAGCTCAGAGCACACAGTTGATAAACAGTTCTTACAGCTAGTTGTTTCTCAATCTTGAGTAGACATGCACATCATTAGTCAAGTAACATCAAAACCATTATAAAGTGACAGTTAAGGATGTGTAGAGAAAATTTGTTCTGTTCCACTTCAAGCCTGAATAGTGTGTGATACTGCACAATTACTTTTGAAAGAACTAGTGTTATCCTATGCACACAATGGGAAATACTCCAAGGCTCAGACAGGTGTTCATTGTTACTTTTTATCCTCCTCCCTCATTATGGAAGGAAAACGCGCTAGACTTGGCTAATTATGACCTATGCTCATGTGTTTAAAGGATTGGATGGACTCTGTCTTAAAAGATCATAGCGCATCTACAGCTCTTCAGGTGCTAAAAGTACTAACTTTCTAATTCTGAAATCTATGACAATGAAATGTCATAATTATCACCTGAGATGGGGAAACCAACCCAATGGTGTGACTGAGCAAGAACTTCACTGTCAGCCTAATTAGAATGGAAATTCATAGAATCATACAATAGTTTGGGTTGGAAGGGACCTTCAAGATCATCTAGTTCCAAGCCCCCTGCCATAGGCAGGAACACCTTCCACTAGTTCAAAGCCCCATCCAATGTGACCTTGAACACTTCCAGGGATAGGGCATCCACAACTTCTCTGGGCAACCTGTTCCAGTGCATCACCACCCTCACAGGTACCAAACTGAACTAGAGGAACACCCAGAAACAGTATACAATCCATATCTACTAATGAAAGACCAGATTCAATGGCTTAATCAGACTCTCAGAAGAAATAATGTCAAAGAAACTCAGCTTTGATGACAAAGTCTTTGTTTAAAACTCCTTGCCTCACTTCCCTGAAGTGTTCTGCATTTCCCATGAGCAGAAACATTGAAAACATCTGCACCATTCAGTATGGAACTTTTGATTCATTCTCTGCTCACCCCCAAACCTGTGTTCTAACAGCAAGCCATGAACATGATAGAGAAAAACCAGAATGAATCTATCAATGCAAATTAAAGCATATTTAATGTCTATACATATGCAGAATTAGCTTTGTATAAACTATGTAAAGACTTCCTAATTTTTCACTATTTGATACTTCTACCTCAGCAGACTTTCAGTGTAATTATGATCAGCCAGATGAACAAAGCAAGAGCCTTCACCGCTGCAGTGGTAAAATTCACTATCATAACTGGCAACTGAAGGAGGCTATTAGCCTATTCATTAGTCGGTAAGACTAGTCACTAAGATTATGAAACATACTGAGGTAGCAGACTGTACAACCGAGATGATAAAAAACACTGTGAAGAAATTTCCAAGTCTGCTGTATTAAAAATCTAGGCTGAAATTCTTTGTGTGATCTCATAGTTTGGCTCTCCTTATGAAAGCAAAGAATTAATAGTGAGAGTTGAAAACTATCTTCCAGAACCTTGGCCAAAATACTTTTCTATAAGCCAAAATGTTATTTCAAAAAATTAAAGGGACTGAGTGACAAAACAGGTAAGACTAGACAACAGAAGAAGCACCCTTCTTCAGCTTTTGTTCTACCTAAAGGGTCCATTTCTACATAGTATATGAAAAGGAGATGTCTGTACATGTACTGTGGTACATAAATGCACAATGCCCACAGATCACGGATTTTAACATTGTAGTTTCTAGAAAGTAGCAATACAAACAAGAACTGTGCATAGCAAATGCAAAATTTGGCAATTTCTTTCCATGCAGTAGTTAATTAATGACCATTTACTATCATCACAGTAAACAGAATGAACACATGACTGGGTAATGCAACCACCCTGAATATCTTAATGATATGATATGATAATGAAATACATCATACTTAAAAAATAAAGAATGTGATATAACAGCTTTTCAGGATAAACACGTATTTGCAGAGTATTTCTTATCACTATAAAAAATTTTAAATTAGGGAGGCTTAAGTTGACTCACTTGTCATCAATGCTATTTTGATAATATATGTGCAAAAGTTTATCCTTTATCCAGCTCACTTTCTCTGCAGCATCTTTTCCAGCCTCGGCATGAAGACAGTACTTCTTGTATAGCTGGGCAAGCCCCATCATAGCTTCTTTTCTTACTCGCCACTTGTGGGGGAAGAAATAAAAAGGAGGTGAGGAAATGGTTTTGGTAAATAATTTGGTAAACACAATAAAGATGCAGAAGCATGAAAACAGCTGTATTCTGACCTCCTATACTTAAGACACTTCAAAAGCTGAGAAATGCTGTTTAGAGCCTCTAAATGAGAATTTGTAAAGACTGCATAAGGGGTTTCTATCCTGTACTATGCAGATTAAGCATTGTCTGTACAGAGGAATCCAGTAATCGTCTGTGCTGAAAGAAGAAAATCTGGGAACTAGTTTGTTTAAAAGAAGTACAGCTTAACAGCTATGCCTGAATAAGTTCCTTCTTCAGCCAGTATTTGGAAGACTTACCTATTCAGAGATAGACACCAAGCAAAGGTGGCAGCTTTCTTTCTCCCCATAGCCTTACGCTAACTTACAGCACACTTGACTAGAAATGGGAGATCCGGAGCTTAGGCTTAACTAAACCTGATAGGGCTGGAACTCAGGTCACTTCCCAGAACAGTGGAAAAGGCACTTCTTGTTGAAGCCTCAAAGTAACCACAGTAAGACTCCTGGGATCCAGGAAAAAGCCAGACTACAATATCCACAGATGGAGTTCCTGGGTTTTCATCCTTGCTTTTGGTGGTCACTACTTTATTACCTCATGTAAACAGGAAATGTCTCGTTATTAAACACTTTAACAGACAAGATCTGTAAGCTCTCCTATGCTGACTTGTGCAAGGAATCATACCAAAACAGACTGAGGATTAATCTAGACAGAATAGTGTCTCCCACTGAATGATTTATACAGACAACCCCAGCAGAAACTTGTTTTCCCTCACCATTTAAAAAGAAATGCATGAAATGCAAACTGAGATAATTTCTTCCAAAACACACCAGATACCAATTTTGGTCTTGAACTCCAATGACTACCAATACTCACATCATTTCACCCTATCAAGTATAAATGTAGATACTACTATTCACACAGTGCATAATTTTTTAATTCTTTTTTTTTTTTTTTTTTTTTTTTACACTGAGGGTTTGTTTTAATAACGCTAGGTGATACTGCAGGTTTAATTTCTTAACAGTTTTACTGACTGACTCCCTTTTCTTGAAGGGCAAAGAAAAGAAAAATCTTGAAGATAAAATGCTATGTTAGCACAACAGCCTTGGACACCACTGGCTGTTGGAGTAAGTTATATCAAGATGGAAAAAACAGAATTGTGTTTTGGTACAGATTTCTTAAATATTAAAACCACAACTAACACGTCAGTGACTTTGACAGTACATAGTATAATACTCTGTTTTCACAGAAGAGAAAATGTTTAGATATAAATAGATGTAATTGTTCAACTTCTCTGCAGAAATTTGTTCACACCCAATGTGATCTACAGCACATTTTAAAGAAAATATAGATCTAAAAGAGGAAACATTTTCAGAGAAGTATTAATATCTTAATGTGTTCAGATATACCCTTCCAATACAATCAGATTTCCTATGCAAGACAGGAAGGATGGCAAAAGAAGACAATGGATTAAGCACTGCAATGAATGATTCCAGAAAAGTTAAGCCTAAAATGAAAGCAGAGTACTTAACAAAGGGTTGTAAGGAAAGAAGGTCTGGAGTGTCAATAGATTTCTCATCACTGAAACTGCTGTAGAGAATATAAGTCAGAGCAGACAGAAAGGCAGTTTCAGGCAGAAGATGAGAAGATGGGAGGCACTGGACAGAATCCCTTACAGAATGCTTTGAGACACCATGGAAGCAAGTCACTGAACAGGAGACACAGGCTGGGAGTGGGGGTGGCGGGGAAAGAGGAAGATGCTACTGAAAATTAAAGCTCAAATGGCATACAGTAGGGTAAAAGATGAAGGCAAGTGAAAATAAAGTGGAAAGTGGAATGTAATAATCAGTTTAAAAGGGAGCTGATCAACAGACATAGCTAAGAGAAGTACTATCCTGATTTAATTAACTAACTGATTTTGACAGTCTTGGCTTCCCTGGTTAACCAGCATAATTAAACTCCCTCACTGAAGACTACTGGGCTGAGTTTTAAAAAAAAAAAACCTGTTACTCAATTTCAAGACAATCCCATACCTGTTGCAACAAGTAACCTATTCCTTCCATAGAGTTAAGAATAACAACATCTAAAAAATAAAAAATAAAAACAAAAAACCCCCACAAACAAACAAAAAAATCTTTCTCCTTCACCTGGAAAAAGCCACTGGTTTTTAGCACACACAGTGAAGGAGTTATCAAAACTAACACATGCAGAAAAAAATGAGTAGAGAGAAACAGAAAATGGGAATCTGTTCTTACAGCTTCTCATTCTATAGCTTCTGACTTCAAGCTGATGAGGCAAAAAGCCTGTTCTCACAAAGAGACTAAGTCTCTAGATCACAAAGGCTGCTGGGAGAAAGTCAACTGTCAAAACTCTTCTCTACATTTTCAGGTTCTTAAGGTTACTCCAGCATAAAGGAAAAAGTACCTGAAAAATTTTTACAAGCTTATTCAAAAAACAGAATTTTTAAATGTCTCCTGAAACTAACTACTCTGAAAAGTGAAGTCACTGGGAAGACCCTAGAGACAATGCTCCAATGAAAAATTCCTCACCATTCTTACCAAACACTGGATTCCAGTTTTTGGAAGGCATCTGTTCCCAGAGCTACTTTTCCAACTGGAGGACCAATAAAAATTGATTTGAAAACTATAGATGTTAAGAGGGGTTGTGTGTTTGGGTTCTGTTGTTGTTTTTTAATAACTGTGATCAGTGTGCAAATGCCCACATAGATCGAGTTAGTCAGGATGTTTTCTAAAAAAAAAAAAAAAAAAAAAAGTACTGTATTTAGCCACAAATTTTTGCCTTAAAGAAGTCATTAGACTATCTTTATTAATACTGTGCCAGTTAGAATATTGCCAGGAGAAAAAAAAAAAAACCAGATTAAACAAATGGTATAACAGAAGTATTTAAGTTTAAATTTTCACATCATTTTATAAAGAAAATAGGCAGAATTGAAATAACAGATTAGTGTGTTTAAACAATCATCATTTTAGTTCAGCTTGTTGGATAAATGTTCTTTTTATAGAATACCTATACTCATTTGATAGATGATTGTAGGCCTGAAAAGAACTAGATGAAGTCAAATTGATGAATGATCACTTAGGAATTTGCAGTAGATTTGTCCAGCAGAAACCTGGCTACAAGGGGTAAATGCATAATATAATTGAGTTCTTTTAAGCAAAAGAATAATTAGAATAGGTATAATGCACTCTGTCTGGAAATGCAAAAATCCTACGCAGAAAATATAAAGACAGTTACATGGACAAATCAATGTCCCCCTCCCAAACTGGAGAAAATCCTAAAGAAAAAGAACAAAAATTCTGTAAGTTCCTAAGTCCTCTATACGTGCTTTATAACACTAATAATATGTACAAAGACATGCCATATTGTTATGGTCTACTTCAAATGCTAATATTTGTTGTATTAATTCCTAGTCAGCCCTCAAGTTTTCACTTCTCCTCAGGATGTATTTTCATTAAAGCTCTCTCCAGAGATTTTTATAAGAGAAACATCAACTAAAGGTGAAATTATTCTTCACTGGTGAGGGAAGGCACCTAACCTTGAAATTTAATGTATTGTCAAACCTTGAAATTTAATGTATTGTCAAACCTCTATCTGGTGTGAAATCACTGAGTCAAACATACCAGCAACATTAAGAAGTACCAGACTGGGTTTAAGGCTACATAATCCAAAAATCCCTAGCTCCATAGAAGTAAGTACTACAGTGGTGCAACTGCCTGCACTCTTACTGATGGCAACATGCTAAAGTAGAACAGAAACACTGTATATAAGACGCAGTAACTATCATCCCATCCTGACTAGATGAGAGTCCCAGTAGGAAGCAGTGGTTACACTAGAAGTTTTTAGATCTCACAAATGATGTTTTGGACATGTCTGTTTAATGGCTTAAAAAGAAGGAAGGTGGTCTTAATACCTCCTGAGAAACATGCAAGGTCAAGCTGCAGGTACAACTAATTGAAGAGCTGATTTATAATAAGAAACATACTCAAAATCACCATTTCATTTTGTGCAAAGACAGACATTCACTTCTCAAAATCCATTATAGTAACATTCTCATTTAAAGAGGGGAACATAAAAAAAAGGAGAAAATTATTTTAAAATAATTAAATTAACTCACTAGAATGACAAATTACAGGAAGGATGCCCCCCATCAAAAAGGAACAAGGAGGGGGGGGAAATAAATAAATAAAAAGTCAACGTTGCTACACAGCACAGAGAAATCTGCTCTTAAAACATCCCCCTCCAAAGAGCATGAAGCCACATCTGAAAGAGTTTAAACAGCAGAGAGTATAAGCTCTGGCAAATTGACGATAAATCCTTGATGAAGCATGGCAAAAGTTTCAGAACCGAACTATTAAAAACATACTAGTTAAACATCTTCACCAAAGCCTCCAGAAGCAGGAAGCCTTCCAAAGCCTTTTATAGGGCTAGGAGACAAATAAGATCTATTCCAGGAGGTCTGAAGAGCCTTCTTATGGTGTTATCAGAAGACATTTTAAAACAAATTAATAAAATGAGCAGTAACAAAATCATTAAGACCAGGATCCTATAGGCATTTGAAATGATATACCTAATACTAACTTACGCTGCTATTGCAATCTGTCAATAAACAGATTGGACGCAGCAAATGTGAAAGAAACCAAAAGGTCCCAAAAGGAACAGAGTGCCACTCACCAGAACATCTGATTTTGAATGAGCAAACAGGTTGAAACAAAACAGTAACAACAACAAAGAGCAGACACTGCTGAAAAATGAAGTTATGGGAATGAGTCATTACACTTTACATAATGGGAAGTTTTGTCCAAGAAAATTTAAATTTTAGCAGAACCACAAGTATATCAGTAAAATGCATTAGAATCCCAAAAACCTTCCATCAAAGTCTCACACCAGAGGATATTAAAATAAAAATGCTGTTGTGAATTAATTATTAACTAAAACATAGGGGACGATGACAATGGGTGGAAATAAATGACTGGTTTTCACAATGGTGGGAACAAAGGGACCTATTGATGAAGTCAGAAGGGAACTTGTAACACTTAACATATGAAAAAGTATTAGAAAATTAACTGAACAGTGTGCATAAAGTTTACTGAGGTAGTCAAATCTGACATTATAATGAAGAACTGCAGAAAAATGTCATGCTACTGAATTGTTATAATATGAAATGAAAGAAATTCATTTCAAGGCCACTTGCATTAACTCTGCATGCATAGTATTAGGCAAATGCATTATCTAAAATTATTCAGGAAAAATACTGAAGTCAACATGGATGTTTTCCAAAACTGCTCTATGCTCAGAAATAACATAAATGACGGAATGTTAAAGAATAAGAAAACAAAAATTATCATAATGCATGTACACAACACAGTGCACACCTTAAATGCCATGGCTGAGTCTGGTCACCTTGGTTCCAACAGGATATATAACAACCAGACAAAAATGATCAGAAGTGTGCAATAATCAATTTGTGAGGAAGTTAATCAGGTGACTTTTCAGCTTAGAAAGCAAAGATGTGGAGAAGATAAGGTATACATATTTATTAATCATAAGTGGGTCATAGTATTTATTATTTTACATAATGTAAGAACAAGATACCCTGTGAAATTATTGGACAAGTTTAAAACAAACAAGTGAAGTTACTTTCTCCACAATGCATTACACTTGAATTTACTAATGCAAATGCCATGGATTTTTATAAAGTCCAATTAAATTAAAAAAACAAACTTGGTAAGTTCATGGGATAAAGCTCCATTAAAAGCTATGATTAATGTAATCAAGCAGATTTAAGAAATCCTTAAATCACAAATTGCTGGAAGCCAAGACTGACCACTCTGAGAATTCTACTGGGCTATAGGGACCTTTGGCCTGAATGTATGTACCACTTGTTATGTTCTTACAACATGACTGTTCCTCACAAGTCAAATGATCTTATTTGCTTGACACTTTTTATTCCATAATTTGGAATCTACATTAAGATGTTCTGTAAGAAAACTGGTTTTCCCCCACAGCATTCTAGTTAATAGCCAACTCTAAGATTCTGCATTTCTGTGGTGGCTTTTTTTTTTTGTGGCTTTTACCAAATTACATTAGAAGCAGATATTCCTGAAAATGAAATACTAACACTTACCCGTTTGTCTAGCGTTCTTTCCCTTACAAAGCCAAGCAGCTGGTCATTGACTAAAGAAAGATCTCTCTTGCCCGCAGTAATAATTGTAACAATAACGTCATGTCGAATGGCTTCTTCTGGGTCATGTGATCTAACCTTCAAATATTCTGTTGCGATCAGAAACAATGAAAAATGTGGCTTTTTATGTAGATATGACATATTCCAATTTATTAATAATGTTAAAACAATTAAATGACAATCACATATCACAAGCATAAAATCTATTAGACACCTAACTGCCTACAGGAAACATCTGCTCCAGCACTACGTTAAATATAAAGCAATTATATAACTGTAAGTATCAGAATAATATAAAAGTGCACAGCTTTTATAATAACCTTACTTGCAACAAGTGAAATAAAGCCAATGAGGGTATACAAAAAAAAAAAAAAATAAAGGGGAGGTGGGGGAGTGAGAATAGGAAGAGCAGACACACTTATTCCCAAAGAGCCAAAAAGGCAAATAACTGAAAAATACTGACAATTGCTGTAGGTTAGCTTGCATCAGAGAGCAGTATTTTCAGTTAAGCCTGAAATTCTGCTCATAGTGGAAAAATGACACTGAAGTGAATGAAGAAACTTCATAATTTTTATAAGCACAATGGCATTTTCTAAACTCTCTGGAAGAGAGTACTGGGGAACACACTGGATTTTTTTAACAATAAATCAAGATGTTGCATCAGTATTTGCTTTGGCTTGCCAAAAGTTTGATTAGAATCTGAAAATATTTTAAAACTCATTCTGCAATGGGTAACTTCTTAAAGACTGATTCTGGCAAAGTCCACACAATGTCACACTCCTTTATTTCTAATAGCTTGCACTTGTCTTCAGCAGAAAGCAATTTCTCAATAGTCAGCTCTTCCACCCAGCACCAAGCACTGGACTTGATACATTTTAGAACTCTAGAGCTGTGTATAGAAATAATTACATTCTTCCTTGCTCATTCCTTAAATTATTCTAAACCCCTGTATAAGCATCTCACCAGTGAGGTCTTTTGCTAAGTCTGGATGGTTCATTAAACAATGACTGGCGAATTTCACACTCTCTAATCTCACAGGGACATGGATATCATTGAACCTAGAGGGATAGAAGACGATGAATGTTAATTTTTAATTAGCCTTTCAAATCAAGATTCTTCTCTATGTAGTGACATGTGTTGATAGTATGTTACATTAACTATTAGAATACTTTTATATGGCAAAATAATACAAGAGAAATGTTTTGTATTTACCTCCATAATGTACCTCAGACAAATTTTTATGTTATTTTGTGAAACTAAGTCAGGACTAAAATTAAGGGATGGATATACTAGATATGGATGAAATTGTTTTTTGTCCATTGACTTTTGAATTCTTCTCCATACACTGTTAATCATGTATGTGTGTGTATATTTATACACACACAAACGAAATTATAAAAATATACACTGCCATGTAACATGTACCATTTGAAAACATTCACTTTTAAAAACTGATAAGTTTCTGTATTTACTTAAAAGGAAATTTCTCTTCACTCAATAAGTTAAATGCCAAAAAAACCAGATATAGTTGCAGATATAGCTGGAACAGCACAAAATTTCAGACAATGCTGGCATAGCTATTATGTGATTTCTGTTATATATGTAATGTGCTATGTATCTAACCTATACTCCCATAGCTGACAACAATATAGCTGCAGTCCTTTAGGCTTCTTCATTCTAAAATACAACTATATGCAAGTCTCTGCTTCAAAGATTTAACAAAAGAACTTGTTTAAATACAAATAGCTACATCCTCTAAAAACACAACGAAAAATGCACTATCCCAATATTCAGGGGGAGAAAAAAAAAGGAAAGAAAAAAAAGAATTGAAATTCAGAATTCTATCTCAGTTTCTCTCACCGCCCAAGAAAGCACTGCCAAAGAGGACGATTTTGTGTGGCCAGATCAGAATCTTTGGAGCCAAAGAGTTTAGCCAGAAGTCGAACAACAGCCAAACGTTCTTCTCCGTCATTGCTCTGAAAGTCAAACAATTAAAAGGAAACTGTAAATCATTACTTGTAATATTTTAGTGATAATTCCTGGCTTCCTTTTCCTTCTGCTTTTGTAAGTTAGACTAAAAAGCGAGTTTAAAATAATTTGTGGTAATTCTTAGTCTCCCTAATTAGATTAGATGAATATGAACAAAAATACACAAACAGCTATTTAGTTAACATATTACAGCCACTGAATAGATGGCTGTGCTTTCAAATTCCTTCTCTTTTTGGAATAAACACCCACACGCAGTAGTTTGAATAACATGCATCCTTAACAATTTCAACAATGAATGATCTTACTTTTGTTTTAAAACATACTTTAAGACTATTTTATGCATGTAGAAAAGACACTAATTAAGACATTATAAATAGATGTGCACTAACAAAAGATAAACGTCATTTCACCAAATACATATTTCTTGGTTGTTTGTTGCCACCATACCCTGTATGTACATGCACATGCAAAGTTATTTCTCTTGTCCATGTACAATCTTAAGACAGACAAACCAGGATAAATTCACTATTTTCAAGGAGTCAAAAGAAGCCTTATTAGCTGATTATGAAGATCGGGTAAAATATTTGGAAATACTTCCTCTACTGTTAAAACATCATTTCACAAAAGAAAATTCTGCAAATCAATACTGACGATGACACACTTGCATTTCATGAGATAAGCCAACCAAAGCCTTATTACTTTATAAATTCCAGCTGAAACCCAAAGATTAAGTACATATAACTTTTGCATTAAACCACATGAATTTGTCATTCTAATGATCATCTATTTTGTGTGCATAATACACATTTGCAAGCAGACAAAGCACACAAGTGTATACAACTTTCCAGTGTCCTTCCTTTCATTTTAAAGATAAACGTAGTCTCAAGCGATAACTATAAAATTTTTATCCCTCCAGTAGGACACTTACTAAATCTGCACTCCTTAATATCCACACAAATTTTACCACTTGTTAAAAGCTATATTGTAACCTACCTTCAGCTTGAATTCAAGCTGTGGCATGACAGAGAGCAGTAAGTGAGGATCTATGGCAAAAAGCTCTTGTATCAAGTCAAACACATGTTCTGATAAGTCACTTACTGAAGACTTTCCCAGTACCAGAACCTGGTTAAAAAACTAGAATATAAACAATATTATTTAGTATGTTTTCCTTCATGAATGCAAACTCTATTTAAAAAAATTATTTTAATGTAGTATCATACTTTCATTCTTCATACATACCTTCTAATGGAAGGTACTCAATGCATATTTTTTGATTACAACAAAGTACTTCACCCTTGCAGTTTTGGCTCAAGCAAACTATCCTTCATAGTACAGTTCTGTTACTTCCATCAAGATTAATTCACGGTAATTTGGCAATTCAAAATACCAATACCCATCTACCCAGCAAAATTAACAGCAAATGAAAGAACTGTTAATTTAAAATGCATATTCATCCAATAGAAGTTGAGAAAAAATTACTATCTTATTTTTAATTTTCTCATCACTTCAAACCAATCCAAATGGAAAATCATCAAATGTTGAAAAAGAAGCTTCTCTACTTTTAATTCATTTTAAAGAATGTTAGGTGACTTTATGATATGTCTTGCGATATTGACGGTAACGTATCAATCTTGTCAGTGATCTAACAGCAAAAAACAAGGTAGCCTAAAATATTAATAATTTCTTTTGAATTTGTTAAATTTTAATGTGCTTGGATACTTCCTACTACTTCCTACTACATACTGGGAGTTAATAGTAATATTATTTGAGCAGTGCAAATGCTACAAAGCTATTAAACACTTGAATAAGAAAGTAAGAAGAATATTAAATCAACCCAAAGGTCATTCTAAGCACTATCCTCCTCCCAGCTATGACTAATTACAAAAGCTTAAAGAAACAGGGGAATTTGAAAGTGTTACTTGTTAGTGAGACTTCTTGAACTTTTAAATACTTACTGATTAATCTTTTATGAATTTGCCTAATTCCCTTTTTAAACTACTCTGACTTGTAAGAAATCTACTGGCTTTAGCACCAAGGAATGCAACAGAATGGACCAGACTACATCCCCCACAAGACTACATTCCCCACAAAACAGCAACAGATGTAGTTGCTGTTTTAATAGGTATAACATACAACATTGACATTCAACAAAAGGCACTACAGTAGAAGGAAGATTTGTAAGAAAACCCTCAATTCTTTTACTGTTTATGACTAAAACAGTTTAGGATGGGGGAGGGGGTGGAATCTAGTGAAATGCTGGTAGTTTGAAATGGTTCATCATACAGCTTGGTATGAAATGAAGCTGTCTAGTTACTGGACATATGAAGTACTAACAATTCCTTTTTGTTCCAAAAGGATTTTTTTGGTGGTCACTTATTTTCACAGCCCAGATTTAGGCTTTACTTTAGACTGAGATGAGTAAAAATTAATTTCCTTTTCACTTACTTGAAACACCTCACATACTACACCCAAGGTAGTAATATCCTATTCGGAAAATGGTAGCTGTATTGCAAAATGTATCTTTTATAACAGCCACTTTCAAAAAAACAAACAAATCTCCAATAAATCAAGACAGTAACAAGAACACTTCTTAAATGTAGGTAACATGAATTAATTAATTTACATACATTGGCAATACATGGTTCAATGGTCTGGACCGTCCTTTTCAACAGGACTTTTGCAAGATCAAATGCTTGTTTATTAAGGTTCTGAAATAAAGAAAATATAACAATAAAATTTTAAAGAGACAAACTATTTCAGGTGACTTTACTTTTCTCTCCCAACCTTGAAAGACCATGACCTTAGAAAAATATGTTTTACCACCAATCTATTTGTTTTCAAGGCTGTTGAAGTTCAGTAATACTAATTCCACAACTACAGACTTAGAAAAATCTTAAAACTATTTTCCATACACTTAAATCTACCCCAAACCCGTCACTTCTGCACAGTCTTCTAAGACTTTTATCACTCCAGTTGTTACCTTTAGCATTGCATTCATATCTATAAAAAGTTTCCACGTGCAAACACATTAAAAATCTTGAAGAAACATTACCACACACACTTCAGTAATTAAGTGAAAAATGAACTAGTCTAACTAACTATTTAAATGCAGGTATTTTCCACTTCACATACTCATTAAAGGTATACCCTGTAGCAAAGTTCAGCCTTGTCTACAGAGTAAAACTGTGCACTGACTTCTCCATGCACTGTACCATATACTCTGAGATAGCCAAAAGCAAGCATCTATGCTTGGGCAAAGTTAGCTGCAAACTTTCCAAATAAACATTTGATTATAACATAACAAATCTGAACATTGTTTTTATGACGCTTGAGCAAGATAAGGATTGTAACTGCACGTCTGAAAAATGTGACTGTCCAAATCTGCACCAAATCCAATATGCAGTATCTCATCTCATCCAGAGATTAATGCAGCTTGGAGGAGGAGGGGGAAGGGTGGAGAAGAAAGGTGGATTAGCCGATTGCCCTGAAAATTACAAATGACTGCAGACAAAATACAGGTAAAGCCTAAGAATGACTGATTCTTGTAAAGACAGTATTTGGCAAGTCTACATTGAGAATGACTCCCTCATGTTCTTTTACCTAATGAGATGACAAACTGAAAGACAGTTCATCAACTGATAGCAAGGAGAAATAAATGGCCAAAGGCTCAAACAAATATCTCCTCAGTCACCACAGCACTAAGCTGATGTCTCATTATAGAAGACAGACACATACGTATAAGCTCTTCCCAAATTCAAAACAAAAGTTTCTCTCCAAATCGGACCACGATTAAAATCTTGTTGGCAGATATGTCTGTATTAAACTAAAGGACTGCCAACCTCATACAGAAAATTTATTTTCTTTGGATCTTCAATAAAGCTTCAAAGATTTCTTGCAATGAAGTTGTGTTGGCTTTGTTTTTTGGTTTGCTTTTTGCCTAGCCAGGCTTGCTGGAGCTCAAAAATACTCCGAACAAAAAAAAAAAAAAAAAAACAAACCCCAAAACCCCAACACCGCAAAACAAACAAAAACCAAGACAACAACAACCAAACACAAAGAACTCCCAAAGAACCAAAACAACCTATAAAAGAAATATATATTGATAAAATATGTATCTATTAATAAACCATAAACAAATAATCAATCTGTTAGGAGAGAAAAAAACCCAAAAACTTTAAAGCTCTGGATGGGCAATGCTACAGAGGATGCAGAAGAAAATACTGATTTTAATTACATGACATTCACGTTTTTAAGGAAAAATCTTGATAGTAAGAGTGGCAAGAAAAATATTCACTAAATAGTACTGGTTTTAAATTTATTAAAAAGAACTACATTTCATGCCATAGGTGGTCTGAGCAAAATGTGACACACCATTCTGCTATTGAAAACCTGGATTTACGAGAAAGCCACATTAGCACATGCAGAGAGAACAATGTACAGTAAAACCACTTTACTGATAATGGAGGTACAAATGAATATAATTTACAGGCTGAGGTAGACTCTACTTCATGTCTACATACTGGTATATTTCTTTTTATTGCAGTACTGCCTTACACAATGCAAGAGAATTTTTAAAAAAACAAATCCACCAGAAAAGTGGAATATATTATATCCAAACCACATTAATTTCAACTCCTATACAAAGATGAACTTCCATTAAACCACACTGATAATTTTATTATGTCATAGCAGAGAATGACTAGTATTCAATTGCTTTGCACTGACATAAAAGTACCTTTATTATATGTTCTCTATAAGAAAACAAACTGTGCTTTTCAAGCTATGGTGCTTCTGATTTACATACCTACAGACAAATAATATAATCACAGAATTTCCTAGGAGATCTGTTCATGAAAGAAGAACATAATTACTGCAGTCAAACTCTGCTTGGCAGTGCAGACAAAAGTACTTTCTGGTTGTTGTTTGGTTTGGTTTTTTTTAAACTACCATGGCAAAGCAGTATTTTAAGTTCTGTTGTTACAGGAAACAAACTAGTTAGAACAGACCAAAATACTGACCAAAGTATGATACTGAGCACTGACTACAGCATATTATTTGCTCAGTCATGATGGCCAAGAGCGAGTAAGAACTGCCCACCAGTCCTCTAAGAAATACTAAACATGCAGTACAACCCAACATTTACACCAAGTTTTCTTCCCTCTTTCTCAGAGGTTTTTTTTTCCAGAAGTTCCTTCATTAGGCAAAATTATATGATTAAGCTAACAGTGTTAATGCTAAAGGATCATACTCACTTCCACTTTGCCTACACCAAGCAGCCACAACACACTGTTCAGTTGTAAAAAGTTTACCAGGTCTTTGCATTCTCACAGCAATGCCCAGCACCTGACATACACATCCCCATTCCTCTATTTCCACTCCTGACCTCTACTCTCTATAGTTGATTATAAACAACTTACAGTGTATTTTCAAAAGGACTTTTTCCACTATTATGAATAAGATGCCTCCCTTCCTGTTAGCAGTTTTAATAAGGCATCATCTTGTTGCTGTTGGTAAAAATGAGCTGAGAGAATGATATTCCCATCTCATGGCCACAACAGAAGGAATGCAAACTGACCTGAGGAGATAGGTATCTTTATACATCCACTGCTAAGATTCTGCAAGTAAATGACAATGGCCATGGTTTAGTCACTCCTGTGATACACATTTCCAGAAATTCTCCCTCTTTAGGTAACCAAAGGAATTATCCCTGATTTTATATGCTAATTTAACTTTAATTATGTAGTCACAGACGGAGCTGCCTTAATTTTGTCATTATTTTAAATTAATAAATGAACAAACAAACACATACCTGGTAATCAGACTACAGTTCATTTACTGTAGCTCATATCTGAAACTTAACTGTTCTTTGCACAACATTCAGTAAGAGGCACAAGCGTTACAGCAAGGGAATTTTCTTGGTCAATGCAGGGCAACTCCAGCCTGCACCTCACTTCCCGCAATTTCACAGCTAAGGGAGTTGTGTTTATTCTCCTTTCAATTTTATTCAGCCATTACAGTAAAGATACTTCAAAAACTCAAATGCAGACCCAGTGACCAGGTAAGTTGTTCCACACAATGAAACCAGGACAGCATCAGTGACAGTTCATGAAGCTGGCTGTAAAGGGGGCATCTCTGAAAAACATGTCCAAGTAGCTGTGTAGATGGGCTAAGACAACACCTGCATGACAGCAGCGATCTGCTGGGAGGAACTCACATATGACTTCTCTATAAAGAGATGAGGGTCACTTATAAGTGAGTTAAAGACACGCTGAACTTCACAAAAGGCAGAAAGATTATGGAGCTCGTAAAAGAATGGAACACTAAAAGCAATCAACTAACTACTGTACTTCAGGTAATAATTAAGTTTTATTAAGAGAAAAGTTTAAGGGGAAAAGATACTGGGAAAAACCAATACAACAAACCAGTGAGGAGGTGGAAGGGAGTCTGACTGGCAAGCTGGGGGAAGCAGCAAGTCACCACAGAGGTCTTAGGGAATTATCTTTTTTTTTTTTTTTTAGTAAAAAAATACTTCACATCTTTTCAATTTAAAAACAAACAAATGAACGAAAAACAACACACCCCTAAAACCAAACCAAAAAACTAACCTAAAAATCAAAACAACCAACAACCCTTAAGATAGGATGTTTTCCTATTATATATTACATTTGCTTGAAAACACTTTATTACTGTTACAGTACAGAGTTCCTGAGGTGCCAAGTAGGCAGAATCTCTTGATACTGAATAATCTAGCCACAGCTAATGAACAAAGGAGATGTTCAATCCACTGTTTCCCCAAGGCTTTGGAAAAAGGAGATGTTCAATCCACTGTTTCCCCAAGGCTTTGGAAAAAACTACACAAACAAACAGCAGTTGTGATGGCTGAAGTGTGTGGAGAGATAAACAACAAGCAAAAGGCAATAAAAATTGTTATAATGATATACTACTATAATATTTTACTTTGCAGACCTTGTGTGCAGGAATGAGGTTAATCAAAATCGAGTCCAGCAGCTCCTGAGTTACTCCATCGCCTTCCATGATGATAGAACTCATCAAATCCAGCATATGCATTTGTACCTTCTGGTTGTGGCTATTACTAAGATGATAAAGAATATTATCAATACTAAATTTTCCGACAAATATTAACAGTACTGTTAAGAAACAACGTCTAATGCTGTCCAGCTTGCCCTCCCTTATACTCTCCATATCTCAAAACTATTTTATGTGCCTTTCCTCTCTTACAGAAAGCTTCAAAAATCTGTAGCACCCTAGCTTTGCTTTAAGAAACAAAAGAAGAAAATAACATGGCAATATAAATGTAGATAAATGAGTCAGAATTCAGTATACTGTTAAAACATGGGCCAGAAATTTCAAAACATGTTTACTTTTAGACACATACCCCTCCATATTGTCAGTAATTCACACTCATTTGCTTTCCCTGTATCTCCTTGCTTGAAGGAAAGAAGACTTGCTCTATTAAATCATATTCTTTTGTAGGCTATGCAAGGATTCAGTCTACCCCCAAAAATGGTGCTAGTTTGACAGTTTATTATAACTGAAGTGATTCCACTTACTTGATAACTGAAAAAAGAGTCCTAAAAAGCTGAATAAAAATTTCATTGCAATCTTCCAACTCAAAGCAGATGTTGTAAGATTTAACCCAAGCTAAATTCTAAAACAAAAATAGGATATTAATGATACTAAAACTTCACATTAAGTCACATACACATAATCATGTTAGTTACATTTTTTTCTATTTAAGGAAAAACATTATACAATAGATTGTAAACCCTTTGGGGAAAGAGACACGATATTTGCTTTGCATATAAAGAGCTCTTAACACAAAAGCGCTTTGCAACATACATCCAGAAAAAAACTATACAGAATAATCCTATTTCTTATGCATAAAAGCTGACTGACAGGAATTGTTAATATAAGAAACCCATGTTTCTCAACTTTTTTCTTCATGCCACAAAACAATAGTTTTAAACATCAATAAAAGGTTTACAAACAAGACACTGTTTCTAAATGCACACTGATAAAAAACCCACACTTGTCAAGAGTGGATTTTTCTAGTCTTTAAACCAAAATCTTATATTCCTTCTCTCATCATTAATATAAGCAGATTTGCATTTTAATCAGCATTTGAAATTCTCTTTTGATGAGGTAATATAACTTCAAGGATGCATGATACAGAAGACAATGTATAGAATTGTAAGATACAGGCTAAATGTTAATAAAAAACAATCGGTTTAATGTTCTCAACTATAGGCTGCATAAACTTATTAAACACAAACAGAATTATAACTCCTAAAAGAAGTGATTCATTGAACTTTAATGAGCCTGGTATGATTTACAGAATAAAAGAAATTTCCCAGGCATACGGGCACATCTGGAGAAAGACTGATTACATTACCTATGCTTACAGAGCAAATACCATCTACTGAAAGTTATAATTATTGTGTTACCTCTAACAAGTAAAAGTATCTGTTAAACTGAGGGCTCTTCGTGTCCTCCAAGCCTTTTAACTGTCTTGTAATAAACAAGAAAATGTCCTGTCAAAAAACAATAAAGTGTTTACAAGCTTGACTACAGAGAATAAAAATACAACCCTTCAGTAGTGACATCTACCTGTATTTACAAACTTATGACATGGGAACATGAGGTCGTTTTTCAGGCACTAACAGAAAGCTATCAACTAACACGGATACCAGTTATCTATCATTTCTTTACACATCTCTGGCCCTTGAAGTACTACCCTGACTCACAGGACTAAATCAAAATCTCTCTAAGAAAACTAACCATGAGTATAAATGCAATTTAAAAAAAAGTCAGGGTGGCGGTCTGGGTTTTATGGTGGGTTGGTTTTGGTTTGTTGGGTTTTTTTTTGGGGGGGGGTGTTGGTGGTGTGGGTTTGGTTTTTTTGCTCAGAAGGAGAATGTGGAGAATGGGGTAGGACGAAAGCCTTTTTACCTTAAGTTTGTCATGGGAAGTATATGGAGCTTCAGGAGCATAGATACGAAAGATATCAGCCAAGCAACACGCTACAAGGAGGCGCACATCTTTATTGGGATTCCTGAGGAAGAATTCAGATGCAAGGTGCAAGGCTAATGGGAGATACTGCTGCTTCTCGTCCTCTGAGTCCTGGTCCATATCCATGAAGGTTTTCACCACCATCTGAAAAACACAGGAAAAACCCCATTTGAGTGCTTTCTGCTTTTATTCCTTATTACTAAACAATACTTTCTAAAAGGATGCAGTACCACCAATACATGTTCCACTGCACAAGCATAGTACTAAAATTTTTTTGTTAGGACAAACATTAGAAAAAGAGACATGTTAATTGATACTTAAAGACTTAGGTTGGTATTTAAAGTTAAGACATTAAAAAAATGCTTTGAAGCTCTCCTTATTTTGCTACTCTTAACCTCAGTTGCAGCACAGAAACTGCTGTACACCAATGAGGTTGGAGATAGCAGCACCTCTTCATCAAAGCAGTCCCAGACCACTTCAAAGTGAGGACTTGCCTCAGTATAGAGTATGAGGGGCTGCAAGTCATCTGGCCTAGTGTGTATATCACAGTATAATTCAGTTGCTCTAAGAGCTATGCCAAGACTTGAGAGGAGCCTAAGAGGCCAGTCTTATGCTCTGCCTGTAGCAAGGCACAGAGCTGAAGAACTACTTTACAGATGCACAATCCTTTGATCTGATTTAGTCAAACTAGATACCAGGTAAGAATTTAATCCCTAATGGAAATTATGTCTAATGATGCATATCTATTCCTTCTGTATACTGAAACGTGCATCAATAGCCTTATCTATATTATGAAAAAAATCAACTATGTGGTTTCCTTGTTTCTTCTAGCACACTGAGGAAGTACTAATTCCTATGAAATTCCACCAATATTGTTTATTTTTAATTATTACACAACCCCAGTTAATTGAAACATCTGAACTGAAAGTGAAAATTGCATTTCAAGAAATAAAAAGCTGAAGCTTTAACTTCTGGAATAGGGTTTGTTAAAGAATGAGGATGACAGCTAAGACAGCAGCACAGAACCGAGAGATGTGCCACAGATTCTTAGTATGACCTTAATCAAATTGGTCTTTGTGTCCTGTTCCTCCATGTTGCTTGAGCATCCTTAAGAGTTAAAATTGTGAAGAACAGCCATATTGCATACCAGTTGGATTTAGTATACCCGTTACACATATTAAAGACATGCAAGAGAAAACTCAGATTGATAAATCAATCAAGCTCACACACTAATAAACACATCTCCTACCCTTACCACAATTCTTTTGTTATTGTGTCATTCAAATGATACTAAGGTTGTTCTTCTGTTATTAACCATGCCCCCACTTCCAACATGAAAACGCTGTACCTCCTCTCCCTGCGTTTGGGAACCCAGTTTTAAACACAGTAGATCTTATAAATTAAAATAAATGTTTGGCAACACCTTTCCCACAGTATGTTACTTAAAACTCCTCCTCAATTTCTATAAATGTGCAAGTATATTCCTTTATGAAGCAACCGATAGCAGAACCAAAAATGGAGAAAGGAATGAAGGGGGGAGGACACGACAGAAAAAAAGAGAAGTTTACAATCACAGCCCATAAAATTCCAAATTCTAACTGCACTGGCCTGTTTCCCTAGAAATATTCTTAAGATATATTTTGAAACACTAGTTAAAAGGACAAAACCATCTTTCTATTGACAGCACAGGTCTATCTGTTATAGTGTCACACATCACCTGTCCTTCCTAGATACCAGTCAAAAAGACAGGTAACGCAGGCTTCAAACCCTACCAGATTCTTTCAATAAGGAAGGTAAAACAAAACAAAACAAACAAAAAAAAAGAAAAAACCTCCCAAACAAACCACGACATCAGTCATTTTACTATATTTTTAGTTAACCTGCATAAGCAATCATCTGGTCTTTCCTCTAAGCCAGATCTCCTATCTCCCTATGCATAGCATAAGCTTCATAACCAGAATACCCTCCTAGATTCAGATCTCTCTACAGGTTCTCATATTCATATACCAATATGCACGAAATCTTGCATATATCCCTTCTCTAATATGTCAAAACCAGATATAGAAGGCAGCATAGTCCTGTGAAAACGCACAACTTTCTTACTCCATAAGAAAATATTCATTAATGAAACTAGTATTTGGCACTGTCTTGCCTGCTTGAAAACACACCAGCTTTAGAGATTTTCCTATACTCCTCTGGTATTCAGAAGGAACTGTCAACAAACATTCATGAAACCTCATTCCGTTTCTCAGCAAAGCAGTCCTTGATACTTCTTTTCTATTACAAAACAACACTTGGGCAGTAATTGGAGCACTGGCATGCTGCGACTGCTATTTAACGTACCAATCTATGTTTCCTCCATTGTTTCTTTATAGTCACATATCTGCTTCTTCTTACTTGTCTTTTGTTTTATAATAGTGTTTGGTGCATGATGCTCTGTTTATGACATGCACAAAATCCCAAGAGAATAGTATCTTGGTCTTTACCTAGGATCCCAGATACCAAAGCAGTACAAATAATATATGTGGGGTACACAAAATAAATAGTAAAATGCAAATAATGAAAGTAACATATAAACAAACTACACAGGGCTAGGCCACAGTTAAAATCATGATGTAAATCTTTCCCAGTGCCAGGGCACATGCAAGATTTGGGAAAAACGGAATTAATAAAGCCATTAATTTGTTGGAATGTCATCATAGTTAAATACAATAATTCTATACATGTTTTGAATACATGCAATTAACCGTATCTAAAATCCTACAGCCTGGGGGTAGTCTCTATAGCCAAGCATCTACTGGCAATGATTATGGTATTAGACCACAGAATTACTTCCAAATGCTTGCTAATCTATATATGAGATTAACTGTTAAAATAAAAGAAAAAGTGGGGGGAAAAAAAAAAAGTCCAGACACTAAATACAATACATGCTTGGCTCTTCACACTCACTACACAGCCAAGAACTCACTCAAAATTTCAACAGTTACAGAACAGGTACTCTTGCCCTCTAGCACAACTGAGAAATTAGTTATCAAGCGACAATTAAGAAAGAAACTTAAGTCTTTAGAAGTGCAAGATATTCCATGTTTAATGAAATCACTTAATTCAGAACAGCATATCCTCAACTACAACACACTGACCAACAACAGCTCCATGATTTCCTGGGGTACTCATGTTTCTCTCTACAGCCAGCTTTTGTCTTGTTTCCTCTATGACAAGAACTACCTTCCCTTCTTCCCCTCATGATTATATTGTCTAATGCAAAGTCTTGGTCTAGGATTATAGTTCACAAATATAACCAATAATCCAAAGAAATTAAATGACAACATACTGCAAGTTATTTTCTGTGCTAAGGTCTGACAAAGAAATGTTACTTCTAATCACCTGGGATTGGTATTACTTGAGATACACAGAACCAACAGAAATAAACACGTAAAGTTAAGCATACTTCCCAAAAATCTTTCATAAATTGTATGGTAGCCAGAGTTGCAAGTCTTCCTACATTCTCCTTCAACTCCATTCTATGGCCTGTTGCAAATTATAGGTTTTCTCACAGGAATTTAAAAAACCCAGCAGCAGTATTCAAGTTAAATGATACCCAATAAATCTTGGTAACATCTTATAAAGAACTGCTCAGAACGGGTTTAGAAAGATTTTCATAATTAAATTTTTAGCCATACCATCTCAATACCAGTATTAATTGTGACAGCTAGAAATTAACCTGTTAAAGCAATCTGCTAATGAACCTAAAAACTTGAAATAAACTCTATGCAGACAAAGAAAAGGTCCAAATGATTAAAGATCTTCAATTCTTAAACCCAATCTGAAAGCCACTCATGTGACTACTAATACACACAAACACAACAAGAGACTATGACAAAGCAAGTAAGCCCCAAAAAATTCAAGTTGTGGTTAATACTTCATTGAACCAGAGGGAAGTAAAATACAACTGCAGAGAGGAGATAAGAACTGCTACTGCCGAACAGATTTTAGAACAATTATTTTTTCCAAGAATCTGCTTGTTCAGAAAAATCTTTACTAAAGTTATTCATACTATAAGTACTCTATTAAAGCAAATTATATTCAAGATGTCATCTGATCCATCCTAATTACCCTTGTTCTAATTGGGAAGGAAAAAAAAAAAGCCCAAACCAAGCAAACCCCCCCTTCAATTCCTCTTTGTATTAAGGTTTTCATTTTAGGTCTAGAATAAGTTTCAATTTCCCAAAGTTTTGATTCTACCATTACATAAATATTTCCCTAGCAGAATGAAGAAGTTATTTCAGAGTTACGTACTAATTATTATCATACTAAGCCAGTTTTTAGTCCAGGGAAAAGTGATCAAACCGTATGCCATGGTTTAGCCCCAGCCAGTAACAAAATATCATAGTGACTCCCCTCCCCGCCCCCTCCCCCCCCACTCAGTGGCATAGAAGAATTGGAGAAAAGTAAAACCCACAGGTTAAGATACAAACAGTTCAATAATTGAAAGAAAGTAAAATATACTACTAGTAGTAATAATAATAATAATAATAGTAATACTACAAAAGAGAGAGAGAGAATTAAAACAAACAAAAAACCCCAAGTGAGGCACAGTAAAAGTGCTCACCACCTAGTGACCCATGCCCAGCCTGTCCCTGAGCAGTGACATGGGCCTTCCAGGTGACACCCCCCAGTTTATATACTGGGCATGACGTGCTGTGGTATGGAATACCCCTTTGGCTAGTTTGGGTCAGGTGTCCTGTCTCTGCTTCCTCCCACCTTCTTGTGCCCCTCCTCCCTGGCAGAGCATGAGACTGAAAAGTCCTTGATCAGGGTAAGCATTACTTAGCAACAACTAAAAACATAGGTGTGTTATCAGTGTTGTTCTCAGACTGAAGCCAAAACACAGCACTGTACCAGCTACTAGGAAGAAAATTAACTCTATCCCAGCTGAAACCAAGACACTGTAACATGAACTCACTACTTTTTCAAATTCCAGTACTATTGTCTAACTGAAGTCTTGCTGTACAGTCAAAAAAACCCTAGCTAGAGCACTACTATTCATTTGTATAAACCCCTACAGACTTTGTAGCTCCCACCACTGAAAATTGTTAGTGTCCTCTGCAAAAAACAGGAGACAGAAAAGTAGTATTTAAAAATATTAATGTTATATCATCCATTCTTTTCCAAACAATTAAGCACTCAAATCAAACACCAATTACTAGCAAATATCAACAAAACACAGCTATTCACATTCACTATTAAATTCATTTTGCATTACTTTTGGTTTAATGTATCTCCATTAAGTTGTCACATACTGGTGACAGTATGGTGAAGGTACTTCAGTTAAGACTGCAGAAATAAAAGTGTTGAAACTATTCTAGAAATGTTCATTATTGCCATTTTTACCACAGTAGCTTCAAATTCTAATTATTAGACCAAGATATTACTCTCCCAGGCTCTGCAAACATGTAAGTGAAATGCTCCGATTATTACATTAGAGATAGTAAAGAAATGCAAACACGTCACTCAAACTAGCAAAACCAACAGTGAAATGAAGACTGCTAGGTCACTCCTAGCACATTATGAACATACTGAAAAATAAAGAATTTAAAGCTTTCAGGGAGGCATTCATCCAACTGCTAAAAACATGCACTGTGCAAGCCAGTCACTCTGCATTACCCTTTCACCTGCTGCAGAGAAATGCACAGACCACGGCTGAACTAAAGTTGCCACGGGAGGGGAACCTCAATCCATTCCCACTCCAACCAGTTTGATGCCAGTGCCAGCAAGAGATGCCCAGAACCTGGAGAAGAATTGCAGGTCAGCAGGAGAGCACTAGAACACCACCACAAAGGAATTCCAGCCAGGCCGGCCAGCAAGTTGGCTTCATCAGAGACCCATCTTAAATGCCTCTAGACAAACCCATGCAGCAAGGGAAATCATCAAGAGGAGTTAGAGACGTGTGTCTGCCTGCAGCACTATGATCTTACTGGCATCTCGGAGATGTGATGGGACAGTTCCTATGACTGGAGTGTTGGAATAGAAGGATACAGGCTCTTTAGGAAAGACAGGCAGGGAAGACGAGGAGGGGGTGGTGTTGTCTGTGTCAATGATCAGTTGGAGTGCACAGACCTCCACCTGGCAATGGATGAGGAGGCAACTGAGAGTTTATGGGTCAGGATTAAAGGGGTGCCCTCCTTTAATCCTAATCCATAAACTCTGGTCAGGTGACATTACAGTGTGTATCTGCTACAGACCAACTGACTAGGAAGACTAAGTGGATGAGGCCCTCTATAGATAGACAGATAGGAACAGCCTCATGTTCACAAGCTGTGGTGCTCATCGGGCACTTCAACCACCCCAGTATCTGTTGGAGAGACAACACAGTAGGGTATAAGCAATCCAGGAGGTTCCAAGAATGGATGATAACTTCTTTCTCCAAGTGACTGAAGAGCCAATGAGGACAGGTGCTATGCTGGACCCTGTTCTCACCAATAAGGTGGGGCTGGTGGGGAATGTGATGCTCAAGGGCAGCCTTGGATGCAGTAACCATGGAACTGCAGAGTTCAAGATCCTTAGAGCAGCAAGGACAGTGTGCAGCAAGCTCGCTACCCTGGACTTCAGGAGAGTACACTTTGGCCTCCTCAGGGATCTGTTTGGTAGAGTACCATGAAATAAAACCATGGAGGGAAGAGGGGCCCAAAAAATCTGGTCAATACTCAAGGATCACCTCCTCCAAGCTCAGGAGGAACTCCTTAGAAGTGATGCTCCCAGCAAAGGGAAGGTCAGGCAAAAATGTCAGGAGGCCTGCGTAGATGAACAAGGAGGTCCTGGGCACAATCCAACACAAAAAGAAAGCCTACAGAGAGTGGAAGCAATGAAAAGTCACAGAAGGCAAAGGCAGGGACTGAGAGAATGAAGAACTGCCTGTTTTAGAAGACCAGGTTCAAGAACACCTAAGGAACCTGAAGGCACACAAATCTATGGGACTTGATGAGATGCATCCACAGGTCCTGAGGGAAGTGGCAGGTGAAATGACTAAGCCATTATCAATCATATTTGAAAAGTTATGGCAGTGAGGTGAAGTTCGAGTTGACTGGAAAAGGGGAAACATAAACCCCATTTTTAAAAACGTGGAAAATAAGGAAGACCTGGGGAACTACTGGCTGGTCAGTCTCACCTCGGTGTCTGGCAAGATCATGGAGCAGATCCTCCTGGAAACTATGCTAAGGCACATGGACAATAAGGGGGTGACTGGTGACAGCCAACATGGCTACACTAAGGACAAATCATGCCTCATAAATCTGGCAGCCTTCTATGACAGGATTAGTGTTGGTGGATAAGGCAAGAGTGACTGACATTGCATGTAGTGACAAGGGGGGATGGCTTTAAACTGAAAGAGGACAGATTTAACCTCACGCATATGAGGGTGGTGAGACACTGGAACAGGTTGTCTTGAGAAGCTGTGGCTGCCCCATCCCTGGCAGTGTTCAAGGCCAGGTTGGATGGGGCTTGGAGCAACCTGATCTAGTGGAAGGTGTCCCTGCCCATGGCAGGGGGGTTGGAACTAGATGATCTTTAAGGTCCCTTCCAGCCCAAACCATTCTACAATAATGCAAATCTGTCTCTTTTCTAATTCACTGTTGCTATGCATTTTTTGTGAAGTTTTGCTGCTGTAATTAGTAAATTTACCACTGCCTTCACATGGGTAGAACAACATATTCTGTATTGTTTTACTTACATCTAGCAACTCGGACTATTTTCTAAGAGCCCAGATGTTAAATTAATCAGACAAACTAAAAAGCATAAAGACTATTACTTGTAATAAAAACAGCATACAGAGCCATTCATTAATTATTTGAAGTAACTTCCTTGATGCGTATTTTTAAGGAACTACATAACGACTAAGTATCACACACATACAGCATCATAATCAGAACAGGACAAGCATTGTTACCAATTTGGGAGAGAGGTTGTACAATTAGCCACATGTTGCATCTCCGTAATTAACATAAAGCAGAATTCCGATTCTGCTGTAAATCTATAAGATTCCTCAAGTAACATAAATGCAACAGATGGGGGTGAAATGGCAAGGAAAATGGGAAAAAAAAGTCAAATGCCTTAATCCAAAATGTCTTTCATGGCACAAGTTAGAACATGCTACTTAAACAGCGGTGGCATATTTTGCCCTGCAAAATCAGTCATGTAACATTGACAATTTGATTACAGTAACTCGTATGGACTACTGCAAGGAAAGGTTGAAAAAAAAATGCTTCCCAAGATTACAACAGAACAAAAGGGAAGTAAAATGTGTCCTTCCTGCCCAAAAGATAATCCTAATAGTGTTATCAGTGCATGTAGTAAATCTTGTACTCTGGCCATGAACAAGTCCATGGGAAAAATGAGATTCATGATGTGCAAGGACAATACTACACTGCCCTTCCTTATCACTACAACTTTGACAAAACATAACATCTTATTCAGAACCACCTATTATACTCTCGTTGACTTTAAGTTTTTATTGTAGTAACATTCGGAAGATTTAAAATAATTTTTGTGCAACCTCAGTTCCTTCACTTACTGTATGTGACTGTGAAGCGTGTTTTTTTCTCCAAAGCCAAATGATACTTTAACGGCAAGTCTATTCCTTTTGTCCTTAAGCAAGTACCACTATACTTCACATAAGAACATCCTGCAAGTTCATTTATATCCACTCTAGTTAACAAAAAACCCCACCACCAAAAAAAAAAACCAACAAAACCAACCCACAAACAAAAAAACCCAAACCAAGACAAAAAATATTCCCCACCCCAAACACTCCATCAAAACATGCTGTGCTTTCATGTGATGTTAAAATTCCTCATTAAGCAGAAAGTGGATTATAATCATCTTAAATGGCCTGGAATTTAACACAACTTCCCTTGTAACTGACTGGCTTTATCTTTCTTACAGCTCTGTACACACTGACAGGGTAAAGTACACTGAAGGAAGACAAAGCACATATGGAAATTCAGACCTCTTTGCCAACCAGGAGTCACAGAAGCACACAGTTTAAATCCCCTCTCCCAGCAGCTATGGTTTTGGTTCCACTGAGATCCAACTTAGCCACTTGCTGCCACTATCTCCTTCTCCCTTTCCCATTACTTACCTTGTCCTGCTTCTAGTTATGCAGGGCCACCATGTATTTTGCACTGGCCCCAACACATGCTAAATAACTCTATGAGTCAATTTAACCTACTAATCTGCCTGAAAACCTCCTCAGAAAAAGTCCCAGATAGTTTTCTGACGGGTATAATTAGATCACAGACAAATACATTCCAGAGCCAGTAGAAGGGAAGGCAGTTAGAATTCAATGGCCAAGACCGGAGTGGGAAGAAGAATTTAGTTTTCTGGTACATAAACTCTTAACAACCTAATTGTGACACAACTTCTTAACCTTAATAGTGGCAAGCACACGAAGCCTGAAATAGGCAGCTATATCCAGATCCTACTAGTACCCCTTTTACCTTCATCTCTATACATTAGAAACTGGCATAAGATACGAGAACGCATCACTTCAAATTCAAGGTCTCAGAAACATGACGTTACAGTAATTTCCAAAACTTGTATCCCAAGAATCAATTGATTTATTCATTTTAATTGAATTATTATTTCTAGAGATTCCCCATTTAGCTTTGTAGGCCATCACTTTTATTTTGCCTCTATGTTTTTAACTACTCTCATCACATCCTCATCTCATACCTTTGGAGGCAAAGGTTCACTGGACTGCAGTATCGCACAGAGCACATTCACATGCTATTCAAAAAAGCACACATGCCTAACTTATATAAAAAAAACGTAATATCCATAGTATTTACCATTTGGCTCCTTACCCAGTGTTAAGGATTTTTGTTCAGTGAAAGATTTTACCAAATGGTCTAGACTGACACATCAGTCTTCCCTGACTTAGTCCTTTTTAACTTCATAAAGTCAATACTTTCGTTTTCTCTCTCTATTCCTCACCTTACTTTTATGGACATTAAACCTAAAAGCTTCCACTGAATTCACCCTACTCACTTAAATTATTTGACTTAAAAGGAATTCTGTGAAATCCTCCTTGGCTATGATCAACCAAACTAACTCACCTACCTCACCATGTTTCCTACTCCCCAAACAGCTACAAGCTTTTTTCAAGCGTGCAGAGTGCTGTCCAACGTTAGGTCATTGTATAGTTTGTCATTAGCAAAAATAATTTCTTTAATTCTACTTTTTGATAGCAGTCAGCTTTTGATCATAGAATCATAGAATAGTTAGGGTTGGAAAGGCCCTTAAGATCATCTAGTTCCACCCCCCCTGCCATGAGCAGGGACACCACACACTAAACTATGTCACCCAAGGCTCTGTCCAATCTGGCCTTGAACACCGCTAGGGTTGCAGCATTCACAACTTCCTTGGGCAACCTATTCCAGTGCCTCACCACCCTCACTGTGAAGAACTTCTTCCTTATATCTAACCTGAAGTTCCTCTGTTTAAGTTTAAAGCCATTACCCCTTGTCCTACCACTACACTCCCTACTCAAGAGTCCCTCCTCAGCATCCTTGTAGGCCCCCTTCAGATACTGGAAGGTTGCTCTGAGGTCTCCATGCAGCCTTCTCTTCTCCAGGCTGAACAGCCCCAACTTTCTCAGCCTGTCTTCATATGGGAGGTGCTCCAGTCCTCTTATCATCCTCGTGGCCCTCCTCTGGACTTGCTCCAACAGCTCCATGTCCTTTTTATGTTGAGGACACCAGAACTGGACACAATACTCCAAGTGAGGTCTCACAAGAGCAGAGTAGAGGGGCAGGACCACCTCCTTTGACCTGCTGGTCATGCTTCTTTTGATACAGCCCAGGATATGGTTGGCTTTCTGGGCTGCAAGCACACACTGCCTGCTCATGTGGAGTTTCTCATCAATCACCTCCCCCAAGTCCTTCTCCGAAAGTGTTGATGCATGACAACACTTGGCTATCTAGCCCAGGACCTTTTATAAAGTAATTTTAATGTAAGAAATGATGAGCAATATTGTTAATTTGCTGTACCATATTGAAATCCCATCAGTATTTTGTTATCCTAGTTTTAAGCTGTTTCACACTATTTTTCTATTACACAAGCTATAATACTGTGGATCAAATCACACATTTTAACAACGTATGTGTAGGTATTCTCAAATAATGAGAAGTACGAGGCAGTGAACATATTTATCAAAATACTATCTTCCCATACTCATGCCACTCACCATTCCTGACACATCCATGATTTCAGTGTGGTGCCACAGCACCAATTTTTGTTTTATTTTTTTAAAGCAATTGAGTCCTCAGCAGTATCTAGTCTCTATTACTAGAAAAATTTGTAACAGGATTCTTGCCAATTTTCCTGCCAAAGTCTGACAATTGTTTAAGTACTTTAAAGAAGGTTGATAAATTAAAAACACTGAAAGTGTTCTAAAAGTTCTCAGGAACTTGCTTCCCCATAGATCGATATATAACAAGAGTATTTGCAGAGGGACTAAAAAGAGCCTAGTCTTTACATGTTCTAATGATGATTCAAGACATCATCACTTACAAGCATTTCATTAAATAGTCCTTTTCCCCTAGGTATACCAGCAAGTGTTACACATGGCTGGGGCAAAACAAAAAAAATAAATCTTAAAACTGTATTCCCCAGGTGAAGGAGTTTCCATTTTCATACAAAGTTTCCCAAGTACTTTGATAATAGCCTCTGGATGTGAGAGAGAGGATTCTTTAGAACCAGTTCACTGCTGTGTGATAATTCATTTCCTCTTCCAAAGAGAAGGTGGTGCTGGACAAGAATAGCATTTTCATCTCTACTGTAAATTGACCGTAAGAATTCATTTTGAAATGAGTATTTAGGCTCAGTTCTCACAACAAAATCACATCTTAAGAGTTTCACACTGAAACACAACTAAAGGCTATGCTTCCAGCAATACTGGTGTTTTAAACAGCATATCCATGTCTATTTCTACAACCAGAGTGCAGGTACATCCCGCAGTACATCACAGTCTTCCTGACTCAAGCCATCCAAAAGCAGGTGGCGTATAAAGCACATCATTCTCTCTTTCCTGCTTGTGTTCCAATATAACCAGTAAATGAGACCAAACTAGGCTTGGGGTTTTTTTCCTAAGAAAATACAGGGTCTTTTTCTATTTCAGCAATCTTATATGTTTTGGTGAGTTGAAAACTTGCTATAGCTGCTGAAGTAAAAAATTATGCAAAATATTTTTGCCTTGTTCTTTAGCTCTGATTGCATAGTCTATGGCAGTAAAAGAAGAAATAAATCAAAATTTCTTCAACGGAACTCGTTCAGTGACTGGTATTTACACATAATCAAAGTGAACAAGAAAATAATCTTTAGCCATGGCATTCACTTCCTAGTTTCTTTAGGCACCAGATTCCACTGAGCCTTAAGACTGAACATTAGGAGACAAATCATGTGAAACCCTAGCGCAAACCCATACCAAGTGATAAAACGTCACTGAAGAATTTTGTCTATGTGCCTGCTGTCTCCTGGAGCCTTAATACAGAACTGTCATATTAATGATGATTATCTAGAATGCAGAAGATGCGAGTTCCACATTCCCATGTGAACAGCTGGACAAAAGCCCTACCTGTAAAACTGTGAAAAAGTATTGCTATTTTACAGTCAAAACTAGTATTATCAACCAGCAACAACAAAACCAAACCCCCTTAACCAACCAATGGCACATGGAACCAGAACCTGCTCCCACCCAGAGGGCACTGGCTGACATGGACATTCCTGTTCATCTCACTGCTACCAACTTCAGCCAGCTGGTGGTGTACCAGCTACTGCAACCTACCAAATCAGACCCACTGCGACAAAGAATTTCTATTCAGACAAATTAGCTCTCTCCAGTGAAACACTACCAGAAAATTTTGCTACCTGTTGAGCACTATTCGTATTATTAATACAAAAAAGAAAAGTTTTCTCTTTAAGCAGCTACCAAGCTTAAAAATAGAGCACTCTAGAATGAAATGAAAGCAAAATGCAGAAATTTGCTTACTCTGCGTGTGGCTGGTGGCTTAATTTTATTTTTAAGTAGTCCCGTTAAAAACAACATTTCAGGAAATTCTTAAACGACAGGAAAAAATTGGTGTGTGAAAAACTGAACCTAAAAGATATGTGGAGTGTCTTCCTGGCTATAAGTTTATTTAACTCTTAAATAAGAAGGAAGAAAATTATCTATAATTAGTACATGGAAAAGTATTGTATTGGTAGAATTCATCTATTAGAATCATAGAATGGCTTGGGTTGGAAGGGACCT